>NC_069499.1:615478134-615570634 GCF_027579735.1 Bombina bombina | reverse complement strand
ACCTGCATATAAGACGCACAGTACCAGGGGCTCCACAAGCAGATAATGATGGCTGTAACTAGCAGCGTGTGCTTCTGTGGCTTGTGCCTTTATAGCATCGCGTGCCTCTTGGTCCCACTGTCTGCACCTCTCATGCAGTTATCTATGGATGTCATATACAGATCTGTACTTCTTTTCCTTAAAAGTAATGTTACATGTATACTTTCTATACATTAATTTATTTACATTTTAATATAGATCATACAACTATTTTTATACTTTTGAAGTATATTTATTAGCATATTCAATATTAACACTTTTTACCAAGCAAAACTGTAATTATTTATTATTTTTGTACCAGTCTAATTAACAAAATTATATCAGAACATTTTATAATCATATGTTAATAAAATCTATTTGTTATTGGTGTTGACAGAAGCTCATTTAGAAAGACAATCATGGTGTTTTGGCATTCTGTAAGTGTTATATCATAGATGATAGCACAATACATTTTTGTGATTTCAAGCAATATATCCTGTGATACTGGGCTGGCACTAATTATCTCAGACAATAAGCACTGTGATATTATTGTGACACTGGCACCAATTATCTCAGACAATAAGCACTGTGATATTATTGTGACACTGGCACCAATTATCTCAGACAATAAGCACTGTGATATTACTGTGACACTGGCACCAAGCATCTCAGACAATAAGCACTGTGATATTACTGTGACACTGGCACCAAGCATCTCAGACAATAAGCACTGTGATATTACTGTGACACTGGCACCAAGCATCTCAGACAATAAGCACTGTGATATTACTGTGACACTGGCACCAAGTATCTCAGACAATAAGCACTGTGATATTATTGTGACACTGGCACCAATTATCTCAGACAATAAGCACTGTGATATTACTGTGACACTGGCACCAAGTATCTCAGACAATAAGCACTGTGATATTACTGTGACACTGGCACCAATTATCTCAGACAATAAGCACTGTGATATTACTGTGACACTGGCACCAATTATCTCAGACAATAAGCACTGTGATATTACTGTGACACTGGCACCAAGCATCTCAGACAATAAGCACTGTAATATTACTGTGACACTGGCACCAATTATCTCAGACAATAAACACTGTGATATTATTGTGACACTGGCACCAATTATCTCAGACAATAAGCACTGTGATATTATTGTGACACTGGCACCAATTATCTCAGACAATAAGCACTGTGATATTACTGTGACACTGGCACCAAGCATCTCAGACAATAAGCACTGTGATATTACTGTGACACTGGCACCAATTTTCTCAGACAATAAGCACTGTGATATTATTGTGACACTGGCACCAATTATCTCAGACAATAAGCACTGTGATATTATTGTGACACTGGCACCAATTATCTCAGACAATAAGCACTGTGATATTACTGTGACACTGGCACCAAGCATCTCAGACAATAAGCACTGTGATATTACTGTGACACTGGCACCAATTATCTGAGACAATAAGCACTGTGATATTACTGTCACAGTAATATCACAGTGCTTATTGTCTGAGCTAATTGGTGCCAGTGTCACATTAATATCACAGTGCTTATTATCTGTCTCAGATAATTTGTACCAGTGTCACAGTAATATCACAATGCTTATTGTCTGAGCTAATTGGTGCCAGTGTCACAGTAATATCACAGTGCTTATTGTCTGTCCAGGGGCAAAGCTACAGGGGGTGCTGAGGTCGCAATTGTGTTTGTTTGTGGAACCATCAAATTACAGACCTTGTTACTACAGCATGAGGGGAGGGGGTAAACAGTGTCACTATACAGTACCACTATATACAGTATGGGGGGGCAGGACTATAAAGTGACCACAGTAGTTTGTGACATAAAGTACTGGGGCTGGTAGGGTCAGGCCAGCCATCTCACCGGCAGATTACAGACTGTGTCACTGACTCACTATATACAGTACTGGTGGGTTAAACAGTGTCACTATATACAGTAATAGGGGGGGTCAGACCATCTCACAGACAGTTCGCACAGGGTACCTCCTTTTGCAGACGTGATCTGATTCACATTTTTTTCTGTAATAAATGTTAAAAAAAAATAATAATATATGTTTAAAACTCACTTTTTTGGGTGGGGGGTGGGGGGGGGTGAGGGGCCCTTCTTAGATTCTTGCACCTGGGCCCTGTGGTTTCTAGTTACGCCTCTGCATGCAACCGGAGCGTAGAAGACTACTTCAACTTGTCTTGTTGTACTTGTTATCTATATTTGGCGGCGGCGCATCTTTTTAGGTAGGTCAGTGGTGGCGGGGTTGGGGTTCAGGTTGACTGACTCACTGTCTTCTTCTGTTGTTGTTGTGTGACAGTGACTGTGTTAACTTCGAAGTTCGAATCGACTATGTATTGTGATATAATAATTGTGATTACTATTAGATTGATTTAGATATGTGTCAGACTGTCAGTGGCGGTGGCGGGCCTCAGCCTTTTATAGTGACTCCTGTCCTCCTGAGCCTGCTGGGGCCCTGGGCCAATCTTTTATTTTAGGCGGCAGTGCGGCACTAAGTTGAAGTTAGATAACGTGAGTTGAAGTTGAACTTATACATTTATTACAACGAACTTGCAGCCTCACTGCCAAAATAGTCAAGTGACTCAAGTCACTTCCCTTGACTATAGAGGCAGCGAGGCTGCAAGTTCGTTGTAATAAATGTATATCAAGTTTACAAGTTCAACTCAAGTTATCTAACTTCAACTTAGTGCCGCCTAAAAGAAAAGAAAAGATGGCCCAGGGCCCCAGCAGGCTCAGTCACACGACAAGGAAGTTGGTTTCTTATTCAAGCTGTTTCTTATTCGTGAAATTCTGTTTCTTATTCATGGAAGTTGGTTTCTTATTCAATTTTTTTTTAAATAAAAAAATAGGTTTTATTAAAATAATAATATGATTCATATAAATGTAGTTACACAGAGGTGGAATCTCTTTATATAACAGATATACAAACTTGAAAAAAGGGCATACGTTGGCACCACTACAAATATTACTATTTTGAATAAATAACATATATTTTCAAAGGGTTAATAACCATTGGGCCACTGATTTCACTATGAATATATACAGGGTAGATCCCCCTCCATGCCATGCAATTGTTTTTAGCCTGGCCCAATGGTGTTTTGGGCACAGAAATTGATGCCAATCCTGGCATAGGTGACATAATTCTCAATTTTGAATAAGTAACAGATATTTTCAAAGGGTTAATAACCATTGGGCCACTGATTTCACTATGAATATCTACAGGGTAGATCCCCCTCCATGCCATGCTATTGTTTTTAGCCTGGCCCAATGGTCATTAACCCTTTGAAAATATTGGTTACTTATTCAAAAATGAGAATTATGTCACCTATGCCAGGGTTGGCATCAATTTCTGTGCCCAAAACACCATTGGGCCAGGCTAAAAACAATTGCATGACATGGAAGAGGATCTGCCCTGTAAATATTCAAAGTGAAATCAGTGGCCCAATGGTTATTAACCCTTTGAAAATATCTGTTACTTATTCAAAAATGAGAATTATGTCACCTATGCCAGTGTTGGCATCAATTTCTGTGCCCAAAACACCATTGGGCCAGGCTAAAAACAATTGCATGACATGGAGGGGGATCTACCCTGTATAAATTCATAGTGAAATCAGTGGCCCAATGGTTATTAACCCTTTGAAAATATCTGTTACTTATTCAAAAATGAGAATTATGTCACCTATGCCAGTGTTGGCATCAATTTCTGTGGCAAAAACACCATTGGGCCAGGCTAAAAACAATTGAATGACATGGAGGGGGAATGGGATCTACCCTGTGTAAAATCATAGTGAAATCAGTGGCCGAATGGTTATTAACCCTTTGAAAATATGTTATTTATTCAAAATAGTAATATTTGTAGTGGTGCCAACGTATGCCCTTTTTTCAAGTTTGTATATCTAATTGTTATATAAAAAGATTCCACCTCTGTGTAACTACATTATATGAATCATATTATTATTTTAATAAAACCTATTTTTTTATTTTAAAGTAAATTTAAAGCAGTCTGACAAAAAAATTGAATAAGAAACCAACTTCCATGAATAAGAAACAGAATTTCCCGAATAAGAAACAGCTTGAATAAGAAACCAACTTCCTTGTCGTCTCAGTCACTATAAAAGCTGTAGCCTGTTTTTGGTTATTTACTACTACTACTAGTAATAATTATTATTAAATCAAGTCACCTATTTTATGTAACCTCTCACCTATTGAGTCAGCTCAAGAGGGATCTTGGGGCTGCTAAGAACCCCAATAATTACTGAAATACCCCCAATTATCAATGGTGTCCAACTGTCCATATCCAAAAATTTGCAAGTCAATTTTTTGTTCTACCTAGGGAAGGCAAGATGTAAATGAGGAGAGGTGTATTTAAATAATAGGCAATATGTAGTGGAAATTATTGATACTAGTTATTTATTTGTCCAGTTTTTTAAAGTCCATAGGTTTAATTAATGTAAAATATCTCATATGCATCACTGCATTACAAATATGGAGCAGAAGTAAATAAGTGGCAGTCAAGGGGGTCAAACTGCTGTTCATTTGTGGTGCAGAGTGCAGACTGCAGAGAGACAAAATGTTGATTTTTATGTTACTAGCAGCCATGGGGTAAAATGGCTGTCACTGCTCAATTGTGAAAAATATACCTGGTTAAATGAAGAGTGGGGGCTATTGGGAGTGAGCTTTGTGTGACTCTGAGTCTGACTTATAGTGAGTGACTGAGGCTGCCAATCTATTGAATCACATTCTTTTTTTTAGGTAGGTGGCGGCTGGCGGCACTTGATGAAGTTAGTTAGTTGATATTATTTATAACACACACACTTGTGTTCTTGTAGATTGTGGGGTGTCCAAACTTCTGTCTCAAAGGGCCACAAAGTTTTCTCTTTTTTCTTTTTCTTCTTTTTGCTAAGATGGAGGTGAGATTTATTTCTAGATAGAAATAATACAACGTACAATAGATAGACATGTTACATTATTTTGGTTTGTATGTGTTGAACTTGCAACTAGATATTATGATAACTAATGTACTTGTGTTGTTGTAAAGGCAAAAACACACACAAATGTATACACACATATACATACACATGCAGATATACACTAAACACACACATGTATACACACATATACATACACATGCAGATATACACTAAACACACACATGTATACAATTACACACATATACATACACATGCAGATATACACTAAACACACACATGTATACAATTACACACATATACATACACAACCAGATATACACTAAACACACACACATGTATACAATTACACACATATACATACACATGCAGATATACACTACACACACACACATCCTTTGAAAAGCATATCTAAATATGCTCTGTAGCTACTGAGCATATTTAGATATGAATTTCAACAAAGGATATCTGATTTCCTTCATTCTTTTGATATCCTTTGTTGAAAAGCATATCTAAATATGCTCAGTAGCTATTGAGCATATTTAGATATGCTTGTCCACAAAGGATATCAAAAGAATGAAGGAAATCAGATATCCTTTGTTGAAATTCATATCTAAATATGCTCGATAGCTTATAAGCATATTTAGATATGCTTTTCAACAAATGATATCAAAAGAATGAAGAAAATCAGATATCCTTTGTTGAAAATCATATCTAAATATGCTCAGTAGATACTGAATGGTGGCTGCATATAGATATTGGCTCGCCCATGTGCAATTGCTATTTCTTCAACAAAGGATATCTAAAGAATGAAGGCGTATCCGATTCCTAGACACTGCCTCACCAGCCTCTGAAGTCACCGCACATCACTGCAACTCAATATCCCTATAATATTATTAATGATAGAAGAGAATTTAAAAATAGGGTCAAAGCCCGGGGCTTACGTGTCAAGAAAGGCTGCCAAATCAATTTCCCTATTGAGACCCCCGGACACATGGCATCCAATTTATGGATCCAGTACGTCACCTGTTTCCTAAGAAGTAGGAGGTGATCCCCCTCTTATTGTGCTTTTAACATGCTCAATAGCTGTTATAGTCAGCCCTGTGCTGTCTTGATTATGTACCTCTAGAAAATGGGTCGAAACCCCATGACTTTCAGGCTCAACTATATTTCTCAAGTGGAAAAAACGAAAGAGTGGAAGTAAGGGCGCTAAAAAAGCTTGAAATACCCCTTAAAAGCTGACAAATAATTATATAAAGATGACCGGGGACTTAAATAGATTATATGTGTATTTAATATACCTTAAAATTAGACAAATTACAGACTATAAACACTATGAAAAAGGGACGTCTCCCTATGAATTTGCACGTGCACTTATACAATAGAACAACAATTTAAAATATTGCAACATAAAAATATAAAATATATTCAGACACCAGAGTTCAAAATAAGTGGTAGATACTGTATTTCTGGAGAAAGTTCACTTCCTTAGGACATTGCCGTTTACAGAATAAAGTGTCTGTATCTAGTCTCCGATGTTAAAATTACAAATTTCTTGATAGCTGATCTATATTATATTTGCAGTTTAAACATCTGTACTTTATCTCAGATTTTTGATGTCAACTTTACCGATAGTTTTACAGGTTAAATCGTCTGTACCTTAAGCGCTAAGTGCACTTCAATCACCCACTACCTCACATATATTTCTCAGGTGTTCATTGAATCTAGACTTTACAGGACGTTTAGTATGGCCTATGTACATTTTATCACATGAACATCTGAGAAGATAGACTACATAGCATGTTTTACAGGTCATTAGGCCCTTGAGTTTGTAGGTTCCTTCTCCCTTAGCTGCTCCAAAAGACTGAGACAACACTTACAACTCTTTCTTCCACATTTAAAAAAAGCCATGAGTGTGCCTTTTCAACCAATTCCCCTGGTTAATGGGCCTCAACATACTGGGACTAACTTTGTTCTTCAAGTTCACGTTTCTCTTGAAAATGACTTGTCCTCTCCCATTCAGTGTATCTCTCAAAATCGGGTCTTGCATTAGGATTGGCCAATGTTTTTTTGTTACCCTTTCAATCTCCCTAGATGCCCGATTAAACCTTGTAACTAGTTGTATGTTTCTTTTACATTCGTTTCCCCCCATCCACATGACATCCAACAGGGTTGCTGATTTTATTTTTACCTTTGATACGATTTATTCTATCCATCTTACCAACTTTCTCTGGAATGTTGGATAACATTTCCCCTGAATACTCTTTTGCCAGGAATCTATTTGTAATTACCTCTGCTTCCCTTTGGAAGTCCTCTTCCTTAGTGCAGTTACGTCTTGCTCTTTGGAACTGCCCTTTTATACTGGGATAGAAAAGTCAAAATAAAACTTGCATGATTCCGATAGAGCATGTCATTTTAATACACTTTTGTTTTCAAATGTACTCTCTTGGTGGGAGCCATTGTTGAAAAAGAATATGTAGGGTAAATATTCTACAGTGGGAGCTAGCTGGTGATTGCAGTCTGTACACATTTGTATCTTGTGATTGGCTGACTAGATGTGTGCAGCTAGTTCCCGGTGTGCATTACTTCTCCTTCAGCAAAGAATATAAAGAGAATGAAGCAAATGCAATAATAGAAGTAAATTGGAAAGTTGTTTAAAATTGTTCTATCTGAATCATAAAAGAAAAAAAAAACAGGTTTCATATCCCTTTAAGTGTAGAAACTTAAAGTATAGGTACTAGGGATAACATGGAAATAATCAGCTATTTCAAATGCCTATATAAAAAAGTAAAGGAGATATTTGTAAACAATATATTTAATACACTCAAACAGTTAAACTGGATCATTTTGAACAAATTAAAAGGGGATAAAAATGTAGGGTACGCTTATAAAAAAAATACAGTGCATAAAAATTGCAAGTATAAAATAAAATAGAATTAAAAAAAATGGCCATAAAAATGCTTTTCTTTACTCTAACCATTAATTAAGCCAAAAAAATATTTTAAAAACAAATTTGTACAAAACAAATTTTTTGCCCATGCACATCTAATAGTAAATTAACACTCATGAACGGGCCTTAACCCCATAGTTACTAGAACGATTTTCAATTTTCTTAAAGTTAAAGTAAAAGTCAATCCTAGCGTTGTACAAACTCTAGGATTGACTATTGAAACAAATAAAGGGGACTTTCATTCATGAAGTATAAGATACTTCATGTAGAAAGCTCCTTTATTTGTTTCAATCGATCACCGTTTTTAATTCCTACAGCAGCCCACGGCTCAAAATTTGTTTTTGCTAAGAGACGACATTTTCACCTCACTGCCAATAGCTGTGCGGTAAATTCGGCTTGGCACCCATGGGAGCCGGATTTACCGCACGGCTATTGGCAAAGAGGTGAAAACATCACCTTTTAGCCAAAAAATTGTTTAGCCGTGGGCTGCTAAACCAGGTAAAAACGGCAATCAATTGAAACAAATAAAGGAGATTTCTACATGAAGTATCTTACACTTCATGAATGAAAGTTCCCTTTATTTGTATCAATTGTCAATCTTAGCGTTTGTACAACGCTAGGATTGACATTGACTTTCACTTTAAGGACCAGGGCTATTTTTACATTTCTGCTGTGTTTATGATTAGCTGTAATTTTCTCACCATTAAATGGAATTTCAAAAGATACCATTATTTTCATATCATCTTCTTATTTACTATAAAATATGATGAAAAAAATGGACCCCCAAAATCTGTTACACAACTAAAACCACCAAAACACCCACGCTAAATAGTTTCTAAATTTTGTCCTGAGTTTAGAAACACCCAGTGTTTACATGTTCTTTGCAAGTTATAGGGCAATTAGTACAAGTAGCACTTTGCTATTTCCAAACCATTTTTTTTTCAAAATTAGCGATATTTACATTGTAACACTATCTGTCAGGAATCCCTGAATAACCCTTCATATGTATATATTTCTTTTTGGTAGACAACCCAAAGTATTGATCTAGGCCCATTTTGGTATATTTCATGCCACCATTTCATCGACAAAATATAAAAAAATCGTTAACTTTTTTACAATTTTAGGTTTCTCACTGAAATTATTTACAAACAGCTTGTGCAATTATGGCACACATGGTTGTAAATGCCTCTCTGGGATCCCCTTTGTTCAGAAATAGCAGACATTTATAGCTTTGGCGTTGCTTTTTGGTAATTAGAAGGCCGCTAAATGCAGCTGCGCGCCACACTTGTATTATGCCCAGCAGTGAAGGGGTTAATTAGGTATCTTGTAGGGTTAATTTTAGCTTTAGTGTAAAGTTCAGCCTCCCACCTGACACATCCTACCCCTGATCCCTCCCTGACCCCTCTTAAACATCTCTCTTCCCTTCCCCACCCTACAATTGGCACCACCATCTTAATTACTGGCAGAAAGTCTGCCAGTACTAAAATAAAAGGATTTAAAATAAATAAATAAAAGGATTTAAAAGAAAAACAAAAAATAACATAATTTATGTAAGAACTTACCTGATAAATTCATTTTTCATATTGGCAAGAGTCCATGAGCTAGTGACGTATGGGATATACAATCCTACCAGGAGGGGCAAAGTTTCCCAAACCTCAAAATGCCTATAAATACACCCCTCACCACACCCACAATTCAGTTTAACGAATAGCCAAGAAGTGGGGTGATAAAGAAAGAAGTAAAAAGCATCAACAAAGGAATTTGGAAATAATTGTGCTTTATACAAAAAAATCATAACCACCATAAAAAGGGTGGGGCTCATGGACTTGCCAATATGAAAGAAATTCATTTATCAGGTAAGTTCTTACATAAATTATGTTTTCTTTCATGTAATTGGCAAGAGTCTATGAGCTAGTGATGTATGGGATAGCAATACCCAAGATATGGAACTCCACGCAAGAGTCACTAGAGAGGGAGGGATAAAAAATAAAAACAGCCAATTCCGCTGAAAAAAATTAATCCACAACCCAAATCATAAGTTTAGTCTCATAATTGAAAAGAAAAAACTTAAATCATAAGCAGAAGAATCAAACTGAAACAGCTGCCTGAAGAACTTTTCTACCAAAAACTGCTTCCGAAGAAGCAAATACATCAAAATGGTAGAATTTAGTAAAAGTATGCAAAGAAGACCAAGTTGCTGCTTTGCAAATCTGATCAACTGAAGCTTCATTCTTAAAAGCCCAAGAAGTGGAAACTGATCTAGTAGAATGAGCTGTAATTCTCTGAGGCGGGGTTTTACCCAACTCCAATAAAAGGGACAGTCTACCATAGAATTGTTATTGTTTTAAAAGATAGATAATCCCTTTACTACCCATTCCCCAGTTTTGCATAACCAACACAGTTATATTAATATACTTTTTACCTCTGTGATTACTTTGTATCTAGGAACCTTCTTCCAGCCCCCTGATCACATGACTGTGACTGTTTATTATCTATTGTCTTAAATTTAGCATTGTTTTGTGCTAAATCTTAAATAACCCCCTGTGCCTGTACACAGTGTTATCTATATGGCCCACGTGAACTTTTTGTCTCTTTGTGTTGAAAAGAGATTTAAAAAGCATGTGATAAGAGGCAGCCCTCAAAGGCTTAGAAATTGGCATATGAGCCTACCTATGTTTAGTTTAAACTAAGAATACCAAGAGAAAAAAGCCAATTTGATGAAAAAAGTAAATTGGAAAGTTGATTAAAGGGACAGTCTAGTCCAAAAAAAAACTTTCATGATTCAGATAGATCATGTAATTTTAAACAATTTTCCAATTTACTTTTATCACCAATTTTTCTTTGTTCTCTTGGTATTCTTAGTTGAAAGCTTAACTTAGGAGGTTCATATGCTAATTTCTTAGACCTTGAAGGCCGCCTCTTAAGAATGCCTTTTAACAGGTTTTTCACCACTAGAGGGTGTTAGTTCATGTTTTTCATATAGATAACACTGTGCTCGTGCACGTGAAGTTACCTGGGAGCCATCACTGTTTGGCTAAACTGCAAGTCTGTCAAAAGAACAAATAAAGGGGCAGTCTGCAGAGGCTTAGATATAAGATAATCACAGAGGTAAAAAATATATAAATATAACTGTGTTGGTTATGCAAAACTAGGGAATGGGTAAACAAGGGATTATCTATCTTTTAAAACAATAACATTTATGGTGTAGACTGTCCCTTTAAAATTAAAAGTCCTGTCTGAATAATGAAAGTTTAATTTATACTAGACTGTCCCTTTAAGCTTGATGACTCAAAAGCTATAACCATGATGCCAAAGAAACGGCAGAAGCCTTCTGACCTTTCCTGGAACCAGAAAAGATAACAGACTAGAAGTCTTCCTGAAATCTTTAGTAGCTTCAACATAATATTTCAGAGCTCTCACCACATCCAAAGAATGTAAAGATCTCTCCAAAGAATTCTTAGGATTAGGACAAAAAGAAGGGACAACAATTTCTCTACTAATGTTGTTAGAATTCACAACCTTAGGTAAGAATTTAAATGAAGTCCGCAAAACTGCCTTATCCTGATAAAAAATCAGAAAAGGGGATATACAAGAGAGAGCAGATAATTCAGAAACTCTTCTTGCAGAAGAGATGGCCAAAAGGAACAACACTTTCCAAGAAAGCAATTTAATGTCCAAAGAATGCATAGGCTCAAATGGAGGAGCCTGTAATGCCTTCAAAACCAAATTAAGACTCCAAGGAGGAGAGATTGATTTAATGACAGGCTTGATACGAACCAAAGCCTGTACAAAAAAGTGAATATCAGGACGTTTAGAAATTTTTCTGTGGAATAAAACAGAAACAGCAGAGATTTGTACTTTCAAGGAACTTGTAGACAAACCTTTATCCAAACCATCCTGAAGAAACTGTAAAATTCTAGGAAGTCTAAAAGAATGCCAAGAAAATTTATGAGAAGAACACCATGAAATGTAAGTCTTCCAAACTCGATAATAAATCTTTCTAGAAACAGATTTACGAGCCTGTAACATAGTATTAATCACTGAGTCAGAGAAACCTCTATGACTTAATACTAAGCGTTCAATTTCCATACCTTCAAATTTAATGATTTGAGATCCTGATGGAAAAACGGACCTTGAGATATAAAGTCTGGCCTTAAGGGAAGTGGCCAAGGTTGGCAACTGGACATCCGAACAAGATCTGCATACCAAAACCTGTGAGGCCATGCTGGAGCCACCAGCAGCACAAACGTTTGCTCCATGATGATTTTAGAGATCACTCTTGGAAGAAGAACTAGAGGCGGGAAAATATAAGCAGGTTGATAACACCAAGGAAGTGTCAATGCATCCACTGCTTCTGCCTGAGGATCCCTGGACCTGGACAGGTACCTGGGAAGTTTCTTGTTTAGATAAGATGCCATCAGATCTATTTCTGGAAGCCCCCACATCTGAACAATTTGAGAAAACACATCTGGATGTAGAGACCACTCTCCCGGATGTAAAGTCTGACGACTGAGATAATCCACTTCCCAATTGTCTATACCTGGGATATGAACCGCAGAAATAAGACAAGAGCTGGATTCCGCCCAAACAAGTATCCGGGATACTTCTTTTATAGCTTGAGGACTTTGAGTCCCACCCTGATGATTGACATATGCCACAGTTGTGACATTGTCTGTCTGAAAACAAATGAACGGTTCTCTCTTCAACAGAGGCCAAAACTGAAGAGCTCTGAGAATCGCACGGAGTTCCAAGACATTGATTGGTAATCTCGCCTCTTGAGATTTCCAAACTCCTTGTGCTGTCAGAGATCCCCAAACAGCTCCCCAACCTGAAAGACTTGCATCTGTTGTGATCACAGTCTAGGTTGGACGAATGAAAGAGGCCCCTAGAACAATACGATGGTGATCTAACCACCAAGTCAGATATAGTCGAACATTGGAATTTAAGAATATTAATTGTGATATTCTTGTATAATCCCTGCACGATTGATTCAGCATATAAAGCTAGAGAGGTCTCATATGAAATTGAGCAAATGGGATCACGTCCGATGCTGCAGTCATGAGACCTAAAACTTCCATGCACATAGCTACTGAAGGGAATGACCGAGACTGAAGGTTCCGACAGGCTGTAACCAATTTTAAACATCTCTTTTCTGTTAGAGACAATGTCATGGACACTGAATCCATCTGGAAACCTAAAAAGGTTACCCTTGACTGAGCAATCAAAGAACTTTTTGGTAAATTGATCCTCCAACCATGTCTTTGAAGAAACAACACTAGTTGATTTGTGTGAGATTCTGCAGAACGCAAAGACTGAGCTAGTACCAAGATATCGTCCAAATAAGGAAACACAGCAATACCCCGCTCTCTGATTACAGAGAGTAGGGCACCGAGAACCTGTGAAAAGATTCTTGGAGCTGTCGCTAGGCCAAAAGGAAGAGCAACAAATTGGTAATGCTTGTCTAGAAAAGATAATCTCAGGAACTGATAGTGATCTGGATGATTCGTAATATGAAGATGTGCATCCTGTAAGTCTATTGTGGACATATAATGCCCTTGCTGAACAAAAGGCAGAATAGTCCTTATAGTTACCATTTTGAAAGTTGGTACTCTTACATAACGATTCAAAATCTTTAAATCCAGAACTGGTCTGAATGAATTTTCTTTCTTTGGGACAATGAATAGATTTGAATAAAACCCCAGACCCAGTTCCTGAAACGGAACTGGCATGATCACCCCTGATAACTCTAGGTCTGAAATACACTTCAGGAAAGCCTGAGCCTTTTCTGGGTTCGCTGGAATTCATGAGAGAAAAAATCTTCTCACAGGCGGTCTTACTCTGAAACCTATTCTGTACCCCTGAGAGACAATACTCTGAATCCAATGATTTTGGACTGAATTGATCCAAACATCTTTGAAAAACTTTAATCTGCCCCCTACCAGCTGAGCTGGAATGAGGGCCGCACCCTCATTAGGACTTGGGGGCTGGTTTAGATCTCTTAAATGGCTTGGATTTATTCCAAATTGAGGAAGGCTTCCAATTGGAAACAGATTCCTTTGGGGAAGGATTAGATTTCTGTTCCTTATTAAGTCGAAAGGAACGAAAATGGTTAGAAGCTTTAAATTTACCATTAGACTTTTTATCCTGAGGCAAAAAGGCTCCCTTCCTCCTAGAGACAGATGAAATTATTGAATCCAACTGAGAACCAAATAATTTATTACCTTGGAAAGAAAGAGATATCAATCTTGACTTAGAAGTCATATCAGCATTCCAAGATTTAAGCCATAAAGCTTTTCTAGCTAAAATAGCTAAATACATATATCTAACATCAATTTTGATGATATAAAAAATTAGACATGTGCGGTTCGTTTCGGATTTATTCGGAAATTCGGAAAATTCAGTAAATTCGGAGATTCGGATCGATTCGAATTTCCGAAATAAAATACTTCCGGATCTACCGAATGAATCCAAAATAGCTGCCGTATCTCCGAATAAATCCGAATTAGCTCGGTAAAATTCGGCATTTCCCCATAGGAAACAATGGGTAGTTTCGGCTGAAAAAAAACCTAATACCGCAGCCCCATTGTTTCCTATGGGGAAACACTAAGTCTGCACCTAACACCCTAACATGTACCCCGAGCCTCTAAACACCCCTAATCTAACACTTATTAACCCCTAATCTGCCGCCCCCGCTATCGCTGACACCTGCATTATCTTATTAACCCCTAATCTGCCGACTGGATATCGCCGCCGCCTACATTATAGCTATTAACCCCTAATCTGCTGTCTTTAACATTGCCGACCCCTACATTATAGTTATTAACCCCTAATCTGCACCCCCAACGTCGCCGCAATCTAACTACAAGTATTAACCCCTAATCTGCCGACCGGATATCGCCGCCACCTACATTATAGCTATTAACCCCTAATCTGCTGTCCCTAACATCGCCGACCCCTACATTATAGTTATTAACCCCTAATCTGCCCCCCCCAACGTCGCCGCAATCTAACTACAAGTATTAACCCCTAATCTGCCGACCGGATATCGCCGCCACCTACATTATAGCTATTAACCCCTAATCTGCTGTCCCTAACATCGCCGACCCCTACATTATAGTTATTAACCCCTAATCTGCCCCCCCCCCAACGTCGCCGCAATCTAACTACAAGTATCAACCCCTAATCTGCCGACCGGAAATCGCCGCCACCTACATTATAGCTATTAACCCCTAAACCGCCGCACTCCCTCCTCGCAAACACTATAATACATTTTATTAACCCCTAATCTGCCCTCCCTAACATCGTCGCCACCTACCTACAATTATTAACCCCAATCTCCCGCCCCCAACGTCGCCGCTACTATAATAAGGTTATTAACCCCTAAACCTAAGTCTAACCCTAACCCTAACACTCCCCTAACTTAAATATAATTTAAATAAAACGAAATAAATTTACTATAGTTAAATAAATGAATCCTATTTAAAACTAAATACTTACCTGTAAAATAAACCCTAATATAGCTAGAATATAACTAATAGTTACATTGTATCTAGCTTAGGGTTTATTTTTATTTTACAGGCAAGTTTATATTTATTTTAACTAGGTACAATAGCTATTAAATAGTTAATAACTATTTAATAACTACCTAGCTAAAATAAATACAAATTTACCTGTAAAATAAATCCTAACCTAAGTTACAATTACACCTAAAACTACACTATCATTAAATTAATTAAATAAATGAATCCTATTTAAAACTATATACTTACCTGTAAAATAAACCCTAAGATAGCTACAATATAACTAATAGTTACATTGTAGCTATTTTAGGATTTATATTTATTTTACAGGCAACTTTGTATTTATTTTAACTAGGTACAATAGCTATTAAGTAGTTATTGACTATTTAATAGCTACCTAGTTAAAATAATTACATTTTTACCTGTAAAATAAATCCTAACCTAAGTTACAATTAAACCTAACACTAAACTATCATTAAATAAATTAACTACAAGTACCTACAATTATCTACAATTAAATAAACTAAACTAAAGTACAAAAAAAAAAAACACTAAATTACAAAAAAAAACAAACACTAAATTACAAAAAATAAAAAAATATTACAAGAATTTTAAACTAATTACACCTAATCTAAGCCCCCTAATAAAATAACAAAGCCCCCCAAAATAAAAAAATGCCCTACCCTATACTAAATTACAAAAGTTAACAGCTCTATTACCTTACCAGCCCTTAAATGGGCCTTTTGCGGGGCATGCCCCAAAGAAAACAGCTTTTGCCTGTAAAAAAACCACAATACCCCCCCCACATTACAACCCATCACCCACATACCCCTACTCTAACCCAAACCCCCCTTAAATAAACCTAACACTATCCGCCTGAAGATCTCCCTACCTTAGGTCGTGTTCACCCAGCAGGGCCGAAGTCTTCATCCGATGGGGCAGAAGAGGACATCCAGACTGGCAGAAGTCTTCATCCAAGCGGGGCAAGAAGAGGTCTTCCATCCATCAGAAAAGATCCAAAACACAAACAAACACTAAATTACCAAAAATAATAAAATATTACAAGAATTTTAAACTAATTACACCTAATCTAAGCCCCCTACTAGCTATTAATATAGCTACAATATAACTAATAGTTACATTGTAGCTATTTTAGGATTTATATTTATTTTACAGGCAACTTTGTATTTATTTTAACTAGGTACAATAGTTATTAAATAGTTAATAACTATTTAATAACTACCTAGCTAAAATAAATACAAATTTACCTGTAAAATAAATCCTAACCTAAGTTACAATTACACCTAACACTACACTATCATTAAATTAATTAAATAAATGAATCCTATTTAAAACTAAATACTTACCTGTAAAATAAACCCTAATATAGCTGCAATATAATTAATAGTTACATTATAGCTATTTTAGGATTTATATTTATTTTACAGGCAACTTTGTATTTATTTTAACTAGGTACAATAGCTATTAAATAGTTATTGACTATTTAATAGCTACCTAGTTAAAATAATTACAAAATTACCTGTAAAATAAATCCTAACCTAAGTTACAATTAAACCTAACACTACACTATCATTAAATAAATTAACTACAATTAAATACAATTAAATAAACTAAACTAAAGTACAAAAAAACCCCCACTAAATTACAAAAAATAAAAAAATATTACAAGAATTTTAAACTAATTACACCTAATCTAATCCCCCTAATAAAATAACAAAGCCCCCCAAAATAAAAAAAAATGCCCTACCCTATACTAAATTACAAAAGTTAACAGCTCTATTACCTTACCAGCCCTTAAATGGGCCTTTTGCGGGGCATGCCCCAAAGAAAACAGCTCTTTTGCCTGTAAAAAAAACACAATACCCCCCACATTACAACCCACCACCCACATACCCCTACTCTAACCCAAACCCCCTTAAATAAACCTAACACTACCCCCCTGAAGATCTCCCTACCTTGAGTCGTGTTCACCCACCCGGGCCGAAGTCTTCATCCGATGGGGCAGAAGACGACATCCAGACCGGCAGAAGTCTTCATCCAAGCGGGGCAAGAAGAGGTCTTCCATCCATCAGAAAAGATCCAAAAACAAACAAACACTAAATTACCAAAAATAATAAAATATTACAATACTTTTAAACTAATTACACCTAATCTAAGCCCCCTACTAGCTATTAATATAGCTACAATATAACTAATTGTTACATTGTAGCTATTTTAAGATTTATATTTATTTTACAGGCAACTTTGTATTTATTTTAACTAGGTACAATAGTTATTAAATAGTTAATAACTATTTAATAACTACCTAGCTAAAATAAATACAAATTTACCTGTAAAATAAATCCTAACCTAAGTTACAATTACACCTAACACTACACTATCATTAAATTAATTAAATAAATGAATCTTATTTAAAACTAAATACTTACCTGTAAAATAAACCCTAATATAGCTACAATATAACTAATAGTTACATTGTAGCTATTTTAGGATTTATATTTATTTTACAGGCAACTTTATATTTATTTTAACTAGGTAAAATAGCTATTAAATAGATATTTACTGTTTAATAGCTACCTAGTTAAAATAATTACAAAATTGCCTGTAAAATAAATCCTAACCTAAGTTACAATTAAACCTAACACCACACTATCATTAAACAAATTAACTACAAGTACCTACAATTAAATACAATGAAATAAACTTAACTACAAAAAAAACAAACACTAAATTACAAAAAATAAAAAAATATTACAAGAATTTTAAACTAATTACACCTAATCTAAGCCCCCTAATAAAATAACAAAGCCCCCCAAAATAAAAAAATGCCCTACCCTATACTAAATTACAAAAGTTAACAGCTCTATTACCTTACCAGCCCTTAAAAGGGCCTTTTGCGGGGGCATGCCCCAAAGAAAACAGCTCTTTTGCCTGTAAAAAAACCACAATACCCCCCCACATTACAACCCACCACCCACATACCCCTACTCTAACCCAAACCCCCCTTAAATAAACATAACACTACCCCCCTGAAGATCTCCCTACCTTGAGTCGTGTTCACCCAGCCGGGCCGAAGTCTTCATCCGATGGGGCAGAAGAGGACATCCAGACCGGCAGAAGTCAGACTCTTCATCCAAGCGGGGCAAGAAGAGGTCTTCCATCCATCAGAAGTCTTGATCCAGGCGGCATCTTCTATGTTCATCCATCTGGAGCGGAGCGGCAGCATCCTGAAGACATCCGACGAGGAGCATCCTCTTCTTTCTTGATCCAACGACTAAATGACTGTACCTTTAAGAGACGTCATCCAAGATGGCGTCCCTTGAATTCCGATTGGCTGATAGGATTCTATCAGCCAATCGGAATTAAGGTAGGAAAAATCTGATTGGCTGATTCAATCAGCCAATCAGATTCAAGTTCAATCCGATTGGCTGATCCAATCAGCCAATCAGATTGACCTCACATTCTATTGGCTGTTCCAATCAGCCAATAGAATGCAAGGTCAATCTGATTGGCTGATTGGATCAGCCAATCGGATTGAACTTGAATCTGATTGGCTGATTGAATCAGCCAATCAGATTTTTCCTACCTTAATTCCGATTGGCTGATAGAATCCTATGAGCCAATCGGAATTAAGGTAGAAAAAATCTGATTGGCTGATTCAATCAGCCAATCAGATTCAAGTTCAATCCGATTGGCTGATCTAATCAGCCAAGAGCGCCAACTATAAGGCAAAGGAAAAATCTAACAAATACATCAGTGATTATAAAACATTATCAAATATTTAATTCAAAAACATATAGTTAAAAACATGGATCCATGTAACAGAATAGACTTGAAAAATGGAATTTCACAGTACTAGCAGATAAATACTAAAAACACAATGGTAGCTAAAAACGATAAAGGGTATAAGGGTATGTCACCAATTACGGGGATATACAAAATTATAGAAAAGTCCAGATATGTCAATAGAAGTCTATGAAAAGTCCAGTGAGTAAATCCAGTGGAAATGACCAATGAAAAAATCAGTGAAAAAATCAAATGTTAAAAATAGAATGTTAAAAATAAACTGATGATAAAAAGATCCCTTGGAGGGAGGTTGTGAAAAAAAAGTGTGAAAAAAGTGATGTAAAAATTGTAAAAAATTGCATAAAAATATGTAAAAAAATGTGTATTAAAATTAAAAGTGGGGGACCCCCTAAAAATAGGTGTCAAAAATATGTGTCAAAAATATGTGTCAAAAATAGTGAAAAATATAAAATCCGGTTAAACAAAAATTAAAAATTAAAAATTAAAAATATAAGAGAAATAATAAATAGTGTGTATATAGTATAATCCAAGTGAAAGTCTTAATAATTAGGTATTAGTGAATGATCCTCCTTGTGGCTAACTCCGTATGAATGATGGCGATGAACTCTTTGAGATAGATGGTTTTACCTTCCTGTTCAATATAAACTCTTGTAATCCCTGTAAATCAAAAGAATAACATAGTGCAATAAAATTTCAAAAAGCAAGAAATAAAGAAATAATGCTCACCAAAAATGTCAACGCGTTTCGGCCTCTTTAACAGGCCTTTTTCAAGACTATCTAGGGGTGAGTGCTGGTGGCTATATTTATATGTATCACAAACCTATGAATTAGCATAGTTTTGGCGGCAAAAGAGGGGAATTTGGCGCCAAAAAATGACCCGACCCGGAAGTGCTTTTATTATTGTGTATCCGTTTTTTGCTTATTTGCCCCTTTTACTCAGATAATTACGGCTCTGTATTGGTCCTATAATTTGGAACGAATAAGGGGTTCTGTCAGCATTAGTTTCTCATACATTATCATGTACGTTGCCGATCGCTCTGTTTCTACATACATCAGCGTCGGGCCGGAAGTGACATAGTGTTTGTTTACTTCCGGTTTTCTCATACTTCCGGTTGCGGTAATCACAAAGCGGTTTTTCGCATATGGCGATAACTAAAGAAGGGGTATTGAAAATTTTTACATATACATGATATATTGTAAAATTTACACTTCATAAGACTTGATTGTACCAATTTATGTTAGTGGTATAGCGAGCAATAAAAACGAGCAATATTATTACGATTAGAAATGAGAGTAAAAATATATATGTTGGATAAATATCAGTTTGTGCATTAGTACATTTAAACATTGTACATTATACATTAAAAAACACCAATGAAAAAACTTAAAATACAATTAAAATCGACATCTTCAATAAAATAACTTACTAATAAAATTCTTATTAAAATTGGAATCAAATTTTAATTTTAACAGAAGGGTTTATTAAAACTAGTAAAATGCAGATAAAATACGGCAATAAGCCCGAACATGGGGAATGGAAATAGATATATATATATACACCCTGTGCATATTGAAATATAAGGCAGAGATATGGTAGCTACACAGAGCTACACGAAAGACTACATCAAAGGCACAAAAGGATCACGGTATTCCTGAATAAGAGCATATCTGAAAATAATTAGAAATGGGACTTGGAATAGGACTAATAATAGGACTTCAAAATAGGGTACGTGTACTATGCTCGAGAGGCTGAATAACTCCAATTCAAAAGAAGGGACCTCAGTAAGACAAATGTATGATGATTGTAGTGACGCTTAGCTATAAGAAGCTAGTATGAAAATACATGCAAACTGGCCATGTGTCACCTATTGTCTAAGATCAGTGATTATTTGTACTTACTAAGTGTGAGAGGTCCTCCCTATTATTCAAACCCCTAGGGTAAAGACAATCTATGTTAAAAATCCACTTGGATTCTACCGTCAGTAAGCGCCTTTCATAGTCACCTCCCCTCCAGTTTGGTGTCACTAATTGTATACCTATATAATTAAAATCTTTGAGACTAGCTCGGTGATGGTTAGTGAAGTGTTTGTAGAGGGCTGTTTCGGTGCTTTCATGTTCAATCTTTAATATGTGTTCTCTAATACGATCTTTGAGGTGTCTGGACGTTTGTCCTATATATTGGAGTCCACAGCTGCACCATATCAAATAGACAACTCCTCTATCACTGCATCTTATGAGGTCATTAATCTTATATTTGACTCCTGAATTGTACGAGGTAAATTCTTTGGTTTTTATGCCTCTTTTACAGGCTTTACAGCCCAGACATGGGAAAAAACCTTTAATTTCCTTGCCGAATACATCCCTTGTTTTATTTGGTGTTCTTTTAGGTATACTTGGGGATAGTCTATTTTTAAGATTGTCTGTTTTCCTGTATATGAAGACAGGTCGACTTGACAGTTTATCCCCTATGATTTCATCATTCCTTAAAAGTGCCCAGTGCTTCTCTATAATTTTCTCCACAATGTGTCTGTTTTCACTATACTCAGTAATAAACGGAATAGTGAGTATGTTATCGTCAGAATAGTGAATAGTTTTTTTCGGTTTATATACCAGGAGATCTTTCCGGTCTTTCTTCCTGACCTCTTCCATGGTTTGAATTAGGGACTCTTCTTCATAACCTCTATCTAAGAATTTTTCTTTGAGAGTAGCGGCTTGTTCTTCCCACTTTTTGGGATTGGAACAGTTTTTCTTCAGTCTTTGGAATTGGCCTTTTGGTATATTCGTCTTCCATCTGTTAAGATGACAGCTTTCCATGTGTATGTAATTATTGCAGTCCACTTTCTTAAAGAAAGTGGACGTCTCCAATTCCCCTTCGATAATCTCAATTTTTAAATCCAAATAGTTAATTGTTTTATTGCTCATCTCGTGTGTAAATTTAAGGTTACAAGTGTTGTCATTCATGACTTCCAAGGTGTGTTCCAAGTCTTCTCTAGATCCCTTCCAAATCATAATAATATCGTCAATGTACCTGTTATAGAGGACCAGGTCCGCGCTAGCTGGGCATGATTCCCAGAAAATCGATTCCCAGTAGCCCATGTATAGATTAGCATAGCTAGGCGCGAACCTGGTCCCCATGGCTGTACCACATATTTGTTTATAAAAAATCCCATTGTTGTTAAAATAATTATGGGTTAAAATGAACCGTATTCCTTTGAGAATGAATTCTCTCTGTAGTTCAGGTAAATTGGGGTCTTTTTTTAAAAAGAAATCCACTGCCTCTATACCGCCTTCATGTGGTATGCTGGTATAGAGGGACACGACGTCACATGTGACGAGTGTATAATTCTCTCCCCATTGTATATTCTCCAATTTGTTGAGAATTTGGGTAGAGTCCCTCAGATATGACGGTAATTCCGTAACGTATTTTTGTAACAATCTGTCTATGTATTCAGACAGATTGCTAGACAGACCCCCTATTCCTGATATTATTGGCCGACCAGGGGGTCTGTCGAGGGATTTATGAACTTTGGGGAGGTAGTATAGAACTGGAGTTATGGGATGTTTGGTGTTTATATATTTATATTCTTTTTCATTGAGAATACCAGTATTTCTGGCTTCCCCCAACATTTCTTCTAATTCTTTTTTATAAACTTCAACTGGATTTTTCCTTAATGTTTCATATGTCTGTTGGTCCGATAAGATTCTGTTACACTCGTGGTCGTAATCTATTTTGTTCAAAACCACGATGCCCCCGCCTTTATCAGCTGGTTTAATAACCACGTCATGGTTATTTTCGAGGGTCTTTATGGTGTTCATTTGTTCCTTAGATAGATTATGTTTATGTCTGTTCAGTTTCTTGTGGTTGATGTCCCTGATCTCATTACAGATCAAGGTATCAAATGTGTCTATGGCATTACCCTTACTTGCCAATGGGTAAAAAGTCGATCTCGGTCTTAAATCCGTATGGAGGTAGGTATTTCCATTAGTGGTTTGAGTGTCTTAGTAAACCTTTTCGTGTCGAGTGGATTGTGTTTCCAGTGGCGTTTTCATGAAATGTCTTTTAAGAGTCAGTTTCCTGACTAGTTCTTTGGCATTTATGAAGGTGTTAAATTTGTTCAAACCCTTTGATGGGGCGAATGATAATCCATAACTTAACACAGATGATTCTTTTTCTGTGAGTTCCTTCGAGCTTAAGTTAAAAATGCCTGTAGTGGTAACCTTGGCATTTGATGGGAGGGGAGATGGTAACTCCTTTTTTCTTCTTATTCTTCTTCCTCCTCTCTTGCCCCTGTGGGTCTTCTTTTGTCTGTAGGAGTTTGGAAATCTTCTGAGTTTGGGTTCTTTCTCTTCATAGATCCTCTTTCTGGTTCTTTGAGAGTGTTCTGAGGGACCCCTAAAAAAGAATGCCCTGATGTTGTTGCTTGGTATTCTTCATTTGTGCCTAAATCCGGTATTCTCTTATTTTGTTGTCTGTCTTCTTGTTTAGACTGGGGATTCATCCCACGCATGTTTTTATCTGGTCGTGGTCCTGGGTAGTTAGATCTGGGGGGCTGATAGTTATCATTATAATGGTGATTATGCCAATTTTCACCTCTATTGTATGGCTGTCGGTGTCTGTGGTTTGGGTAGGGGTGTCTTGGATATCCTCCTTGTCCCCAAGCTGAGTCTATGTCTTCTCTGTTATTACCGTTTATTCTCCTATATTGGCTCTGGTAATAATTTGAATATGGATGTTCTTGTCTCCTGTTATCATGTCTATAGGGAGAGTAAGTATAGCCTCGATTGTTGTCCCTTTTAAAAAATCCCTCACCATTATAAAAAGGATCTTGTCTTCGGTTATGTTGGTGACTGAAGCCTGGAGTGTGGGACCAATGGTTTCTATTGTCACCCCCCCAACCCCTAGAGTGTTTAAATTGGTGAAATGGGGTTCTGGGGGTTCTGTTGTCCTCTCTATAGGGAGGTTCATAGTTCCAGCTATCATTTCTAGGTGTATGTGCTGGGTTCCATGATCTATAATTGTGTGTCTGTTGATTTCTGGTCTCATGGAATCTAATGTCCTCATTTCTAGATGGTAACCTAGGTCTTTGCCCCCTCCTTTTATTGGTCACTTCTACCCATTCGCCCTCATTAATTGTATCTTTCTGTACATTTTCGTTGTTGTTAGTGTTGTCGTCATTCATTAAATGTTCGTTAGTCTGATCTTTGTTTAGCTTAATCAGTTCTAACTCTCTGTTTAGTTTTTTAGATTTTTTGTTGGTTATATCTTCTCTTATTTTGGTTACCTTTTTAATCAGGTTTTCTTTTCTGTCTAGAAAGTCCTTACATTCTATTACACAACCATCAGGGCCAATAAGATTAACTTCAGTATTCTTAATTTCGATATCTAACTTGCTCAAAAAGGATTCTCTATAGTCTATTATGGTCTGCATCAATTTCCTAGAGGTCTCTACTAGAGCCTCTGACCATTGGGTTAGAGATACTGGGTCTTCTGTTTGAAATGCACAGTCTTTTCTAATCACTAACCCTTTTGGGATAATGTTCAGTTCAAGACACTTCTTTAGAAATGATATTTCTGCTTTAAATTTGACCTCTTGTATGAGTAATTTCTCCAAAGATTTAAAAATTGTGGCAAGATCTAGGTTCTCAATGTTGCTGTTTTCAGCATTGGTACCATAGTGATGGATATCTAGTTGGATATCTTGCCTAATGGACTTTGTTATGTCAATATTAATCTAAACAGTGCTTAAAAAGGAGCTTAAAAAAGACTAAAAATGTTCAAAGTAATTTAGATTAAATAATTCACAATAAAAAATTCACAATAAAAGATTAAATGACATAATAAATGGAATAAAATAAAATGAAATAGAATATACTCCTTGGAGAGCTGCTGAAAGGTTGCTAGAGGAAAGAAAGATAGAGTACAAGATATCTAACAGCGCTCAGCCCGGTTCCTTATAGCTCCTGGATAGAGGGTATCTAGCTTACCCTAGTAAGAACAACAGAAAAAACACAAATAATCCAAGAGCGCCAACTATAAGGCAAAGGAAAAATCTAACAAATACATCAGTGATTATAAAACATTATCAAATATTTAATTCAAAAACATATAGTTAAAAACATGGATCCATGTAACAGAATAGACTTGAAAAATGGAATTTCACAGTACTAGCAGATAAATACTAAAAACACAATGGTAGCTAAAAACGATAAAGGGTATAAGGGTATGTCACCAATTACGGGGATATACAAAATTATAGAAAAGTCCAGATATGTCAATAGAAGTCTATGAAAAGTCCAGTGAGTAAATCCAGTGGAAATGACCAATGAAAAAATCAATGAAAAAATCAAATGTTAAAAATAGAATGTTAAAAATAAACTGATGATAAAAAGATCCCTTGGAGGGAGGTTGTGAAAAAAAGTGTGAAAAAAGTGATGTAAAAATTGTAAAAAATTGCATAAAAATATGTAAAAAATGTGTATTAAAATTAAAAGTGGGGGACCCCCTAAAAATAGGTGTCAAAAATAGGTGTCAAAAATAGGTGTCAAAAATAGTGAAAAATATAAAATCCGGTTAAACAAAAATTAAAAATTAAAAATTAAAAATATAAGAGAAATAATAAATAGTGTGTATATAGTATAATCCAAGTGAAAGTCTTAATAATTAGGTATTAGTGAATGATCCTCCTTGTGGCTAACTCCGTATGAATGATGGCGATGAACTCTTTGAGATAGATGGTTTTACCTTCCTGTTCAATATAAACTCTTGTAATCCCTGTAAATCAAAAGAATAACATAGTGCAATAAAATTTCAAAAAGCAAGAAATAAAGAAATAATGCTCACCAAAAATGTCAACGCGTTTCGGCCTCTTTAACAGGCCTTTTTCAAGACTATCTAGGGGTGAGTGCTGGTGGCTATATTTATATGTATCACAAACCTATGAATTAGCATAGTTTTGGCGGCAAAAGAGGGGAATTTGGCGCCAAAAAATGACCCGACCCGGAAGTGCTTTTATTATTGTGTATCCGTTTTTTGCTTATTTGCCCCTTTTACTCAGATAATTACGGCTCTGTATTGGTCCTATAATTTGGAACGAATAAGGGGTTCTGTCAGCATTAGTTTCTCATACATTATCATGTACGTTGCCGATCGCTCTGTTTCTACATACATCAGCGTCGGGCCGGAAGTGACATAGTGTTTGTTTACTTCCGGTTTTCTCATACTTCCGGTTGCGGTAATCACAAAGCGGTTTTTCGCATATGGCGATAACTAAAGAAGGGGTATTGAAAATTTTTACATATACATGATATATTGTAAAATTTACACTTCATAAGACTTGATTGTACCAATTTATGTTAGTGGTATAGCGAGCAATAAAAACGAGCAATATTATTACGATTAGAAATGAGAGTAAAAATATATATGTTGGATAAATATCAGTTTGTGCATTAGTACATTTAAACATTGTACATTATACATTAAAAAACACCAATGAAAAAACTTAAAATACAATTAAAATCGACATCTTCAATAAAATAACTTACTAATAAAATTCTTATTAAAATTGGAATCAAATTTTAATTTTAACAGAAGGGTTTATTAAAACTAGTAAAATGCAGATAAAATACGGCAATAAGCCCGAACATGGGGAATGGAAATAGATATATATATATACACCCTGTGCATATTGAAATATAAGGCAGAGATATGGTAGCTACACAGAGCTACACGAAAGACTACATCAAAGGCACAAAAGGATCACGGTATTCCTGAATAAGAGCATATCTGAAAATAATTAGAAATGGGACTTGGAATAGGACTAATAATAGGACTTCAAAATAGGGTACGTGTACTATGCTCGAGAGGCTGAATAACTCCAATTCAAAAGAAGGGACCTCAGTAAGACAAATGTATGATGATTGTAGTGACGCTTAGCTATAAGAAGCTAGTATGAAAATACATGCAAACTGGCCATGTGTCACCTATTGTCTAAGATCAGTGATTATTTGTACTTACTAAGTGTGAGAGGTCCTCCCTATTATTCAAACCCCTAGGGTAAAGACAATCTATGTTAAAAATCCACTTGGATTCTACCGTCAGTAAGCGCCTTTCATAGTCACCTCCCCTCCAGTTTGGTGTCACTAATTGTATACCTATATTATTAAAATCTTTGAGACTAGCTCGGTGATGGTTAGTGAAGTGTTTGTAGAGGGCTGTTTCGGTGCTTTCATGTTCAATCTTTAATATGTGTTCTCTAATACGATCTTTGATCTTTGAGGTGTCTGGACGTTTGTCCTATATATTGGAGTCCACAGCTGCACCATATCAAATAGACAACTCCTCTATCACTGCATCTTATGAGGTCATTAATCTTATATTTGACTCCTGAATTGTACAAGGTAAATTCTTTGGTTTTTATGCCTCTTTTACAGGCTTTACAGCCCAGACATGGGAAAAAACCTTTAATTTCCTTGCCGAATACATCCCTTGTTTTATTTGGTGTTCTTTTAGGTATACTTGGGGATAGTCTATTTTTAAGATTGTCTGTTTTCCTGTATATGAAGACAGGTCGACTTGACAGTTTATCCCCTATGATTTCATCATTCCTTAAAAGTGCCCAGTGCTTCTCTATAATTTTCTCCACAATGTGTCTGTTTTCACTATACTCAGTAATAAACGGAATAGTGAGTATGTTATCGTCAGAATAGTGAATAGTTTTTTTCGGTTTATATACCAGGAGATCTTTCCGGTCTTTCTTCCTGACCTCTTCCATGGTTTGAATTAGGGACTCTTCTTCATAACCTCTTTCTAAGAATTTTTCTTTGAGAGTAGCGGCTTGTTCTTCCCACTTTTTGGGATTGGAACAGTTTTTCTTCAGTCTTTGGAATTGGACTTTTGGTAATTAGTGACACCAAACTGGAGGGGAGGTGACTATGAAAGGCGCTTACTGACGGTAGAATCCAAGTGGATTTTTAACATAGATTGTCTTTACCCTAGGGGTTTGAATAATAGGGAGGACCTCTCACACTTAGTAAGTACAAATAATCACTGATCTTAGACAATAGGTGACACATGGCCAGTTTGCATGTATTTTCATACTAGCTTCTTATAGCTAAGCGTCACTACAATCATCATACATTTGTCTTACTGAGGTCCCTTCTTTTGAATTGGAGTTATTCAGCCTCTCGAGCATAGTACACGTACCCTATTTTGAAGTCCTATTATTAGTCCTATTCCAAGTCCCATTTCTAATTATTTTCAGATATGCTCTTATTCAGGAATACCGTGATCCTTTTGTGCCTTTGATGTAGTCTTTCGTGTAGCTCTGTGTAGCTACCATATCTCTGCCTTATATTTCAATATGCACAGGGTGTATATATATATATATATCTATTTCCATTCCCCATGTTCGGGCTTATTGCCGTATTTTATCTGCATTTTACTAGTTTTAATAAACCCTTCTGTTAAAATTAAAATTTGATTCCAATTTTAATAAGAATTTTATTAGTAAGTTATTTTATTGAAGATGTCGATTTTAATTGTATTTTAAGTTTTTTCATTGGTGTTTTTTAATGTATAATGTACAATGTTTAAATGTACTAATGCACAAACTGATATTTATCCAACATATATATTTTTACTCTCATTTCTAATCGTAATAATATTGCTCGTTTTTATTGCTCGCTATACCACTAACATAAATTGGTACAATCAAGTCTTATGAAGTGTAAATTTTACAATATATCATGTATATGTAAAAATTTTCAATACCCCTTCTTTAGTTATCGCCATATGCGAAAAACCGCTTTGTGATTACCGCAACCGGAAGTATGAGAAAACCGGAAGTAAACAAACACTATGTCACTTCCGGCCCGACGCTGATGTATGTAGAAACAGAGCGATCGGCAACGTACATGATAATGTATGAGAAACTAATGCTGACAGAACCCCTTATTCGTTCCAAATTATAGGACCAATACAGAGCCGTAATTATCTGAGTAAAAGGGGCAAATAAGCAAAAAACGGATACACAATAATAAAAGCACTTCCGGGTCGGGTCATTTTTTGGCGCCAAATTCCCCTCTTTTGCCGCCAAAACTATGCTAATTCATAGGTTTGTGATACATATAAATATAGCCACCAGCACTCACCCCTAGATAGTCTTGAAAAAGGCCTGTTAAAGAGGCCGAAACGCGTTGACATTTTTGGTGAGCATTATTTCTTTATTTCTTGCTTTTTGAAATTTTATTGCACTATGTTATTCTTTTGATTTACAGGGATTACAAGAGTTTATATTGAACAGGAAGGTAAAACCATCTATCTCAAAGAGTTCATCGCCATCATTCATACGGAGTTAGCCACAAGGAGGATCATTCACTAATACCTAATTATTAAGACTTTCACTTGGATTATACTATATACACACTATTTATTATTTCTCTTATATTTTTAATTTTTAATTTTTAATTTTTGTTTAACCGGATTTTATATTTTTCACTATTTTTGACACATATTTTTGACACATATTTTTGACACCTATTTTTAGGGGGTCCCCCACTTTTAATTTTAATACACATTTTTTACATATTTTTATGCAATTTTTTACAATTTTTACATCACTTTTTTCACACTTTTTTTCACAACCTCCCTCCAAGGGATCTTTTTATCATCAGTTTATTTTTAACATTCTATTTTTAACATTTGATTTTTTCACTGATTTTTTCATTGGTCATTTCCACTGGATTTACTCACTGGACTTTTCATAGACTTCTATTGACATATCTGGACTTTTCTATAATTTTGTATATCCCCGTAATTGGTGACATACCCTTATACCCTTTATCGTTTTTAGCTACCATTGTGTTTTTAGTATTTATCTGCTAGTACTGTGAAATTCCATTTTTCAAGTCTATTCTGTTACATGGATCCATGTTTTTAACTATATGTTTTTGAATTAAATATTTGATAATGTTTTATAATCACTGATGTATTTGTTAGATTTTTCCTTTGCCTTATAGTTGGCGCTCTTGGATTATTTGTGTTTTTTCTGTTGTTCTTACTAGGGTAAGCTAGATACCCTCTATCCAGGAGCTATAAGGAACCGGGCTGAGCGCTGTTAGATATCTTGCACTTGATCTAATCAGCCAATCAGATTGACCTCGCATTCTATTGGCTGTTCCGATCAGCCAATAGAATGCAAGGTCAATCTGATTGGCTGATTGGATCAGCCAATCGGATTGAACTTGAATCTGATTGGCTGATTGAATCAGCCAATCAGATTTTTCCTACCTTAATTCCGATTGGCTGATAGAATCCTATGAGCCAATCGGAATTAAGGTAGAAAAAATCTGATTGGCTGATTCAATCAGCCAATCAGATTCAAGTTCAATCTGATTGGCTGATCTAATCAGCCAATCAGATTGACCTCGCATTATATTGGCTGTTCCGATCAGCCAATAGAATGCGAGGTCAATCTGATTGGCTGATTGGATCAACCAATCGGATTGAACTTGAATCTGATTGGCTGATTGAATCAGCCAATCTGATTTTTCCTACCTTAATTCCGATTGGCTGATAGAATCCTATCAGCCAATCGGAATTCAAGGGACGCCATCTTGGATGACGTTACTTAAAGGTACAGTCATTTAGTCATCGGATCAAGAAAGAAGAGGATGCTCCGCGTCGGATGTCTTCAGGATGCTGCCGCTCCGCTCCAGATGGATGAACATAGAAGATGCCGCCTGGATCAAGACTTCTGATGGATGGAAGACCTCTTCTTGCCCCGCTTGGATGAAGAGTCTGACTTCTGCCGGTCTGGATGTCCTCTTCTGCCCCATCGGATGAAGACTTCGGCCCGGCTGGGTGAACACGACTCAAGGTAGGGAGATCTTCAGGGGGGTAGTGTTATGTTTATTTAAGGGGGGTTTGGGTTAGAGTAGGGGTATGTGGGTAGTGGGTTGTAATGTGGGGGGGTATTGTGTTTTTTTTTACAGGCAAAAGAGCTGTTTACTTTGGGGCATGCCCCCGCAAAAGGCCCTTTTAAGGGCTGGTAAGGTAATAGAGCTGTTAACTTTTGTAATTTAGTATAGGGTAGGGCATTTTTTTATTTTGGGGGGCTTTGTTATTTTATTAGGGGGCTTAGATTAGGTGTAATTAGTTTAAAATTCTTGTAATATTTTTTTATTTTTTGTAATTTAGTGTTTGTTTTTTGTACTTTAGTTTAGTTTATTTCATTGTATTTAATTGTAGGTACTTGTAGTTAATTTATTTAATGATAGTGTAGTGTTAGGTTTAATTGTAACTTAGGTTAGGATTTATTTTACAGGTAATTTTGTAATTATTTTAACTAGGTAACTATTAAATAGTTATTAACTATTTAATAGCTATTGTACCTGGTTAAAATAAATACAAAGTTGCCTGTAAAATAAATATAAATCCTAAAATAGCTACAATGTAACTATTAGTTATATTGCAGCTATATTAGGGTTTATTTTACAGGTAAGTATTTAATTTTAAATAGGATTCATTTATTTAATTAATTTAATGATAGTGAAGTGTTAGGTATAATTGTAACTTAGGTTAGGATTTATTTTACAGGTAAATTTGTATTTATTTTAGCTAGGTAGTTATTAAATAGTTATTTACTATTTAATAGCTATTGTACCTAGTTAAAATAAATGCAAAGTTGCCTGTAAAATAAATATAAATCCTAAAATAGCTACAATGTAACTATTAGTTATATTGTAGCTATATTAATAGCTAGTAGGGGGCTTAGATTAGGTGTAATTAGTTTAAAATTCTTGTAATATTTTATTATTTTTGGTAATTTAGTGTTTGTTTTTTGGTACTTTTCTGATGGATGGAAGACCTCTTCTTACCCCGCTTGGATGAAGACTTTTGCCGGTCTGGATGTCCTCTTCTGCCCCATCTGATGAAGACTTTGGCCTGGCTGGGTGAACACGACTCAAGGTAGGGAGATCTTCAGGGGGGTAGTGTTAGGTTTATTTAAGGGGGGTTTGGGTTAGAGTAGGGGTATGTGGGTGGTGGGTTGTAATGTTGGGGGTGGTGGGGGTTTTTTAAAGGCAAAATAACTGTTTTCTTTGGGGCATGCCCCGCAAAAGGCCCTTTTAAGGGCTGGTAAGGTAATAGAGCTGTTAACTTTTGTAATTTAGTATAGGGTAGGGCATTTTTTTATTTTGGGGGGCTTTTTTATTTTATTAGGGGGCTTAGATTAGCTGTAATTAGTTTAAAATTGCCGGTCTGGATGTCCTCTTCTGCCCCATCGGATGAAGACTTCGGCCCGGCTGGGTGAACACGACTCAAGGTAGGGAGATCTTCAGGGGGTAGTGTTAGGTTTATTTAAGGGGGTTTGTGTTAGAGTAGGGGTATGTGGGTGGTGGGTTGTAATGTTGGGGGTGGTATTGTGTGTTTTTTTTACAGGCAAAAGAGCTGTTTTCTTTGGGGCATGCCCCGCAAAAGGCCCTTTTAAGGGCTGGTAAGGTAATAGAGCTGTTAACTTTTGTAATTTAGTATAGGGTAGGGCATTCTTTTATTTTGGGGGGCTTTTTTATTTGATTAGGGGGCTTAGATTAGGTGTAATTAGTTTATAATTCTTGTAATATTTTTTTATTTTTTGTAATTTAGTGGGGGGTTTTTTTGTAATTTAGTGTGTTTTTTTTGTACTTTAGTTTAGTTTATTTAATTGTAGATAATTGTAGGTACTTGTAGTTAATTTATTTAATGATAGTGTAGTGTTAGGTTTAATTGTAACTTAGGTTAGGATTTATTTTACAGGTAATTTTGTAATTATTTTAACTAGGTAGCTATTAAACAGTAAATATCTATTTAATAGCTATTGTACCTAGTTAAAATATATACAATGTTGCCTGTAAAATAAATACAAATCCTAAAATAGCTACAATGTAACTGTTAGTTATATTGTACCTATCTTAGGCCTAGATTTAGAGATGGGCGGTAGCCGTCAAAACCAGCGTTAGAGGCTCCTAACGCTGGTTTTTACCGCCCTCTGGTATTTGGAGCCAGTCATTAAAGGGTCTAACGCTCACTTTCCAGCCGCGACTTTTCCATACCGCAGATCCCCTTACATCAATTGCGTATCCTATCTTTTCAATGGGATCTTTCTAACGCCGGTATTTAGAGTCGTGGCTGAAGTGAGTGTTAGAAAAAACGACAAAACTCCAGCCGCAGAAAAAAGTCAGTAGTTAAGAGCTTTCTGGGCTAACGCTGGTTTATAAAGCTCTTAATTACTGTGCTCTAAAGTACACTAACACCCATAAACTACCTATGTACCCCTAAACCGAGGTCCCCCCACATCGCCGCCACTCTATTAAAAATTTTTAACCCCTAATCTGCCGACCGCACGCCGCTGCCACCTACGTTATCCCTATGAACCCCTAATCTGCTGCCCCTAACACCTCCGACCCCTATATTATATTTATTAACCCCTAATCTGCCCCCCTCACCGTCGCCTCCACCTTCCTAAACTTATTAACCCCTAATCTGCCGAGCGGACCGCACCGCTAATATACTAAAGTTATTAACCCCTAATCCGCCTCACTCCCACCTCAATAACCCTATAATAAATAGTATTAACCCCTAATCTGCCCTCCCTAACATCGCCAACACCTAACTTCAAGTATTAACCCCTAATCTGCCGATCGGAGCTCACCGCTACTCTAATAAATTTTTTAACCCCTAAAGCTAATTCTAACCCTAACCCTAACACCCCCCTAAGTTAAATATAATTTTATTCTAACGAAATAAATTAACTCTTATTAAATAACTTATTCCTATTTAAAGCTAAATACTTACCTGTAAAATAAACCCTAATATAGCTACAATATAAATTATAATTATATTGTAGCTATTTTAGGATTAATATTTATTTTACAGGCAACTTTGTATTTATTTTAACCAGGTACAATAGCTATTAAATAGTTAAGAACTATTTAATAGTTACCTAGTTAAAATAATTACAAAATTACCTGTAAAATAAATCCTAACCTAAGTTACAATTAAACCTAACACTACACTATCAATAAATTAATTAAATAAACTACCTACAATTATCCACAATTAAACCTAACACTACACTATCAATAAATAAATTAAATACAATACCTACAAATAAATACAATTAAATAAACTAACTAAAGTACAAAAAATAAAAAAGAACTAAGTTACAAAAAATAAAAAAATATTTACAAACATTAGAAAAAAATTACAACAATTTTAAACTAATTACACCTACTCTAAGCCCCCTAATAAAATAACAAAGACCCCCAAAATAAAAAAAATGCCCTACCCTATTCTAAATTACAAAAGTTCAAAGCTCTTTTACCTTACCAGCCCTTAAAAGGGCCCTTTGCGCGGCATGCCCCAAAGAATTCAGCTCTTTTGCCTGTAAAAAAAAAACATACAATACCCCCCCCACATTACAACCCACCACCCACATACCCCTAATCTAACCCAAACCCCCCTTAAATAAACCTAAAACTAAGCCCCTGAAGATCTCCCTACCTTGTCTTCACCATGCCAGGTTCACCGATCGGTCCAGAAGAGGGTCCGAAGTCTTGATCCAAGCCCAATCGGGGGCTGAAGAGTGACGTCCATCCTCGGGCTGAAGTCTGGATCCAAGCGGCAGCTGAAGAAATCCATCATCGGGCTGAAGTCTTGATCCAAGCGGGCGCTGAAGAAGTCCATCATCGGGATGAAGTCTTCTATGAAGCAGCATCTTCAATCTTCTTTCTTCCGGAGCCATCATCTTCCAGCCGACGCGGAACATCCTCTTCTACCGACGCCTACTCGCCGAATGACGGTTCCTTTAAATGACGTCATCCGAGATGGCGTCCGTTGAATTCCGATTGGCTGATAGGATTCTATCAGCCAATCGGAATTAAGGTAGGAAAATTCTGATTGGCTGATGGAATCAGCCAATCAGAATCAAGTTCAATCCGATTGGCTGATCCGATCAGCCAATCAGATTGAGCTCACATTCTATTGGCTGATCGGAACAGCCAATTGGATTGAACTTGAATCTGATTGGCTGATTCCATCAGCCAATCAGAATTTTCCTACCTTAATTCCGATTGGCTGATAGAATCCTATCAGCCAATCGGAATTCGACGGACGCCATCTTGGATGACGTCATTTAAAGGAACCGTCATTCGGCGAGTAGGCGTCGGTAGAAGAGGATGTTCCGCGTCGGCTGGAAGATGATGGCTCCGGAAGAAAGAAGATTGAAGATGCTGCTTCATAGAAGACGTCATCACGATGATGGACTTCTTCAGCGCCCGCTTGGAACAAGACTTCAGCCCGATGATGGATTTCTTCAGCCGCCGCTTGGATCCAGACTTCAGCCCGAGGATGGACGTCACTCTTCAGCCCCCCGCTTGGGCTTGGATCAAGACTTCGGACCCTCTTCTGGACCGATCGGTGAACCTGGCATGGTGAAGACAAGGTAGGGAGATCTTCAGGGGCTTAGTGTTAGGTTTATTTAAGGGGGGTTTGCGTTAGATTAGGGGTATGTGGGTGGTGAGTTGTAATGTGGGGGGGAGGGGGTATTGTATGTTTTTTTTACAGGCAAAAGAGCTGAATTCTTTGGGGCATGCCCCGCAAAGGGCCCTTTTAAGGGCTGGTAAGGTAAAAGAGCTTTGAACTTTTGTAATTTAGAATAGGGTAGGGCATTTTTTTTATTTTGGGGGTCTTTGTTATTTTATTAGGGGGCTTAGAGTAAGTGTAATTAGTTTAAAAATGTTGTAATTTTTTTCTAATGTTTAGTACAGGTTGCTAATTTTTTTCTAATGTTTGTAAATATTTTTTTATTTTTTGTAACTTAGTTCTTTTTTATTTTTTGTACTTTAGTTAGTTTATTTAATTGTATTTATTTGTAGGAATTGTATTTAATTTATTTATTGATAGTGTAGTGTTAGGTTTAATTGTAGATAATTGTAGGTATTTTATTTAATTTATTTATTGATAGTGTAGTGTTAGGTTTAATTGTAACTGAAGTTCGGATTGATTTTACAGGTAATTTTGTAATTATTTTAACTAGGTAACTATTAAATAGTTATTAACTATTTAATAGCTATTGTACCTGGTTAAAATAATTAGAAAGTTGCCTGTAAAATAAATATTAATCCTAAAATAGCTACAATATAATTATTATTTATATTGTAGTTATATTAGGGTTTATTTTACAGGTAAGTATTTAGCTTTAAATAGGAATAATTTATTTAATAAGAGTTAATTTATTTCGTTAGATTTAAATTATATTTAATTTAGGGGGGTGTTAGGGTTAAAGTTAAACTTAGCTTTAGGGGTTAATAAATTTATTAGAGTAGCGGTGAGCTCCTGTCGGCAGATTAGGGGTTAATACTTGAAGTTAGGTGTCGGCAATGTTAGGGAGGGCAGATTAGGGGTTAATACTATTTATTATAGGGTTATTGAGGCGGGAGTGAGGCGGATTAGGGGTTAATACATTTATTATAGTAGCGCTCAGGTCCGGTCGGCAGATTAGGGGTTAATAAGTGTAGTTAGGTGGAGGCGACGTTGGGGGCGGCAGATTAGGGGTTAATAAATATAATATAGGGGTCGGCGATGTTAGGGCAGCAGATTAGGGGTACATAGGGATAATGTAGGTGGCAGGGGTGTACGGAGCAGCAGATTAGGGGTTAAAAATAATATGCAGGGGTCAGCGATAGCGGGGGCGGCAGATTAGGGGTTAATAAGTGTAAGGTTAGGGGTGTTTAGACTCGGGGTACATGTTAGGGTGTTAGGTGCAGACATAGGAAGTGTTTCCCCATAGGAAACAATGGGGCTGCGTTAGCAGCTGAACGCGGCTTTTTTGCAGGTGTTAGGTTTTTTTTTCAGCTCAAACAGCCCCATTGTTTTCTATGGGGGAATCGTGCACGAGCACGTTTTTGAAGCTGGCCGCGTCCGTAAGCACCGCTGGTATCGAGAGTTGCAGTGGCGTTAAATTATGCTCTACGCTCCCATTTTGGAGCCTAACGCACTGAAAACCCAGCCATTCTGTGAACTCTAAATACCAGCGGTATTTAAAAGGTGCGGGGGGGAAAAAGCACGCGTAGCTAACGCACCCCTTTGGCCGCCAAACTCTAAATCTAGCCGTTGGGGTTTATTTTACAGTATTTAGTTTTAAATAGGATTCATTTATTTAATTAATTTAATGATAGTGTAGTGTTAGGTGTAATTGTAACTTAGGTTAGGATTTATTTTACAGGTAAATTTGTATTTATTTTAGCTAGGTAGTTATTAAATAGTTATTAACTATTTAATAGCTATTGTACCTAGTTAAAATAAATACAAAATTGCCTGTAAAATAAATATAAATCCTAAAATAGCTACAATGTAACTATTAGTTATATTGCAGCTATATTAGGGTTTATTTTACAGGTAAGTATTTAGTTTTTTTATAGTAAATTTATTTCGTTTTATTTAAATTATATTTAAGTTAGGGGGTATTAAGGTTAGGGTTAGACTTAGGTTTAGGGGTTAATAACCTTATTATAGTAGCGGCGACGTTGGGGGCGGGAGATTAGGGGTTAATAATTGTAGGTAGGTGGCGGCGATGTTAGGGAGGGCAGATTAGGGGTTAATAAAATTTATTATAGTGTTTGCGAGGCGGGAGTGCGGCAGTTTAGGGGTTAATACATTTATTATAGTGGCGGGAGATTAGGGGTTAATAATTGTAGGTAGGTGGCGGCGATATCCGGTCGGCAGATTAGGGGTTAATACTTGTAGTTAGATGGCGGCGGCGGCGACGTTGGGGGGGGCAGATTAGGGGTTAATAACTATAATGTAGGGGTCGGCGATGTTAGGGACAGCAGATTAGGGGTTAATAGCTATAATGTAGGTGGCGGCGATATCCGGTCGGCAGATTAGGGGTTAATACTTGTAGTTAGATTGCGGCGACGTTGGGGGGGCAGATTAGGGGTTAATAACTATAATGTAGGGGTCGGCGATGTTAGGGACAGCAGATTAGGGGTTAATAGCTATAATGTAGGTGGCGGCGATATCCGGTCGACAGATTAGGAGTTAATACTTGTAGTTAGATTGCGGCGACGTTGGGGGGGGCAAATTAGGGGTTAATAACTATAATGTAGGGGTCGGCGATGTTAGGGACAGCAGATTAGGGGTTAATAGCTATAATGTAGGCGGCGGCGATATCCGTTCGGCAGATTAGGGGTTAATACTTGTAGTTAGATTGCGGCAACGTTGGGGGTGGGCAGATTAGGGGTTAATAACTATAATGTAGGGGTCGGCGATGTTAGGGACAGCAGATTAGGGGTTCATAGGGATAATGTAGGTTGCGGCGATATCCGGTCGGCAGATTAGGGGTTAAATAATGTTATTATAGGGTTTGCGATGTGGGGGGGCCTCGGTTTAGTGGTTCATAGGTAGTTTATGGGTGTTAGTGACTTAGTGTACTAAATGGGTGTTAGTGTACTAAAACATACCGAATTTCGGAACCGAATAGAACCGAATTCAGCCGAATTTATTCGAATCCGAATAAATCCGAAACGAATTTATTCGAATCTGAATAAATCCGAAACAAATTCATTCAAATTTTGCAGAATTTGTTTCGATCCGAACCGAAATTCGAAAAGTCCGAATCGATCCGAAAACGAACCGAATTTTTTAGCCGTGCACATGTCTATCAAAAATGGCATCACAAATGAAATTATTAGCATGTTGAATTAATTTAACAATGCTAGATACATTATGATCCGATACTTGTTGCGCTAAAGTTTCCAACCAAAAAGTTGAAGCAGCTGCAACATCAGCCAAAGAAATTGCAGGCCTAAGAAGATGACCTGCATATAAATAAGCCTACCTTAGATGAGATTCAAGTTTTCTATCTAAAGGATCTCTAAAAGAAGTACTATCTTCCGTAGGAATAGTAGTACGCTTAGCAAGAGTAGAGATAGCCCAATCAACTTTGGGGATCTTTTCCCAAAACTCCAATCTATCACAGTTGGCAAAGGATACAATTTTTTAAACCTTGAAGAAGGAATAAAAGAAGTACCCAGCCTATTCCATTCCTTTGAAATCATATCTGAAATAGCATCAGGAACTGGAAAAACCTCTGGAGTAACCACAGGAGGTTTATAAACAGAATTTAAACGCTTACTAGTTTTAATATCAAGAGGACTAGTCTCCTTGATATCTAATGTAATCAACACTTCTTTTAATAAAGAACAAATATACTCCATTTTAAATAAATAAGAGGATTTGTCAGTGTCAATATCTGAGGCAGGATCTTCTGAATCAGATAGATCCTCATCAGAGATAGATAAATCAGTATGTTGTCTGTCATTTGAAATTTCATCAACTCTATGAGAAGTTTTAAAAGTCCTTTTGCATTTATTAGAAGGCGGAATGGAAGACAAAGCCTTCTGAATGGAATCAGAAATAAATTCTCTTATATTTACAGGTATATCCTGAGCATTAGATGTTGAGGGACCAGCAACAGGTAATGAACTACTACTGATGGAAACATTATTTGCATGTAAAAGTTTATCATGACAACTATTACAAACCACAGCTGGAGGTATAGTCTCCACAAGTTTACAACAAATGCACTTAGCTTTGGTAGAACCTATATCAGGCAGAAGGAATCCAGTAGTAGATTCTGAGACAGGATCAGATTGAGACATCTTGCAAATGTAAGAGAAAAAACAACATATAAAGCAAAATGATCAATTTCCTTATATGACAGTTTCAGGAATGGGAAAAAATGCAAACAGCATAGCCCTCTGACATAGAAAAAAGGCCAGAGGCAAAAGGAATGGGGTTAAAAATAAAGAAAGCCAAGAATGATGCACAACAAACAGAAAAATATTTTTTGGCGCCAAAAACGTCCGGAAACTAAACACTTGCGTCATAGATGAGGCAACCTCTTGAAGGACTCGGTGCCAACTAAGACGCCGGAAATGACGAACGTAACTTTTGCTCCAAAAAAAAACTTGCGCCAAAAATGACGCAATAAATTTTGGCATTTTTGCGCCCTTGCGAGCCTAAATCTGCCCGCAAATTTTAAAGAGAGTCAATTTGAAAAAGACTAAACCCCAGGTAAGAAATAATTTTCCCTTAAAAATGCATTTCCCAGATATGAAACTGACAGTCTGCAAAAAGGAAATATACTGAAACCTGAATCATGGCAAATATAAGTACAATACATATATTTAGAACTTTATATAAAGTGCCAAACCATAGCTGAGAGTGTCTTAAGTAAATGAAAACATACTTACCAAAAGACACTCATCCACATATAGCAGATCAGTACTGAAACAGTTATCAGTAGAGGTAATGGAATATGAGAGTATATCGTCGATCTGAAAAGGGAGGTAGGAGATAAATCTCTACGACCGATAACAGAGAACCTATGAAATAGATCCCCGTGAGGAAAACCATTGCATTCAATAGGTGATACTCCCTTCACATCCCTCTGACATTCAATGTACTCTGAGAGGAATCGGGATTCAAAAAATGCTGAGAAGCGCATATCAACGTAGAAATCTTAGTACAAACTTACTTCACCACCTCCATAGGAGGCATAGTTTGTAAAACTGAATTGTGGGTGTGGTAAGGGGTGTTTTTTAGGCATTTTGAGGTTTGGGCAACTTTGCCCCTCCTGGTAGGATTGCATATCCTATACGTCACTAGCTCATGGACTCTTGCCAATTACATGAAAGAAATATATATTCTTCAGTGTAGGATACACCCTTAGCCCCCAACCTCCATGATCCCCACCCAAACAGCTCTCTAACCCTCCCCCCTCTACCCAGCATGCTAAAAAAAAAAATAGGTTTTATTTTATTTTTTATATAAAAACAAATTTTTCTGTAGTGTAGCTGCCCCCCCTCAATACCCTCCCAGATCCCTTTTCCGCAAGACTTACCCCCCTCCGTCTCCCTTGAAATGATTGAATAGAGTGACTAAGTAGCGCGTGTGCACTCTCCCACTGCCATCACGGCAATACCGGATCCACATCAAGAAGGAACTGCTCTAGCGATGAGCCGCCCCCCACCAACGATCGGCACCATCGCTGGCCGATGCAGAGTGGGCCACAGGGTGTCTTTCTCTGCATCAGATGCTTAAAAAAGGTTATTGGAGGATGCCTGAATAACGAGACATCACTGCAATAACCTGAAAGCGGCTGGAAGAGATCACGATCACTTCCAGTGCTTCAAACCCCTGAGGACCTGCTAGGCACCTCCTTGGTCATTACCTAACACCCTTTGTAGGGCGTACCTGGCATGTCCTCGGTCGCCAAGGGGCTAAAGGAACAGTCTAGTCAAAATTAAACTTTCATGATTTAGATAGAGCATGCAATTTTAAGAAACTTTCTAATTTACTCCTATTATTTTTTTCTTCGTTCTCTTGGTATCTTTATTTGAATTTAAGCTTAGGAGCCGGACCATTTTTGGTTCAGCACCTGGGTAGCACTTGCTGATTGGTGGCTACATTAAGACACCAATCAGAAAGTGTTTCCCAGGTTCTGAACCAAAAATAGTCCGGCTCCTATGCTTACATTCTTGTTTTTTCAAATAAAGATATCAAGAGAATGAAGAAAAATTTACAATAGGAGTAAGTTGCTTTAAATTGCATGCTCTATCTGAATCATAAAGGTTTAATTTTGATTAGACTATCCCTTTAAAGCAACAGTCAACTCAATTTTTTTTATTGTTTAAAAAGATAGATAATCCCTTTCCCCAGTTTTGCACAGTCAACATGGTTACATTAATATACTTTTAACATCTGTGATTACCTTGTATCTAAGCCTTTTCACAGCCCCCTGATCTCATGACTTTTTATTTATTATCTATTGATTTGCATTTTAGCTATGTTGTGCAGGACCCATGGGCATGAGCACAATGTCATCTATATGGCCAACATGAATTAGCAGTGTCTTGTGAAAAGCTAATAAAAAAGCATGTGATAAGAGGCTGTCTGTAGTGGCTTAGAAACAGGCAGAAATTTAGAGGTTTGAATGTTATAAAGTATATTAATATAACAATGTTGGTTGTGCAAAGCTGGGGAAGGGGTAGTAAAGGCATTATATACTGTATCTTTATAAACAATAACAATTTTAGTGTTGACTGTCCCTTTAATATCAACTCAAACTATGGTTAGTCATGGGAAATGCTACAATGCTAGGGGTTTGGTAAACAATTCAAATTAAAATGCTAATCCTGTTAATTCCACAGGAAATTGCACTCTGAGAAACTGATATCACTAAAAAAAATAAAGCCTTCAATGTGATCAGTATACCAATAATTTCCCAAAGTTATTCTGCAATATTTCCTATTATCTTCTAAATTGCCATCAAATACTGGATGTACCATATAGTGTGTATGTAAACCTGCTTGCATAAAGTGTTTAAAGATTGATTGATTTATTGTTTTGCCTGTGAATAGGCTAATTTGTATGCTAGGGAAAGCTCAGGATCAGACAGAATGCCTGGAATTTATCAGATAATCTCAAGGTTACATCTCGATTGACCAACAAATTGTAAGTAAAGTCCAAGGCCAAGAGTGACACTGCAACCTGCACTCAAGGTTCAAAGCAAACTAAACATGATCTATCACGTCTCACACTAGTTCAAATGGTAAATAACTTGTAAGACCATGCAATCTGCTGCTGTTGTGTGCAGTTATCTTATGCATGGTTTACTGTAAAATTCTATGTGTAATTAAACTGATTTTTTTCCGGATTTTTGGCAGAACTAGACATTGGAGTGACCTGTCCCTGGCTTTCTGGTTTATCTGTGAGCCAGAATCGGAATGTATCAGATGCCATAAAGTCCTTAACCCATTCAGGGTGCAGTGCAACCCTGACATTTTTTTGTGTGGCAGGGGCACATAAAAACTGAGATGCTGTATTTTTCCAGAGGTGGTTGTCCAAAACACATTTATGTTATAATGTATGCAACACTACATTTGCTTCTCTAAAACATGTACAAATACGTCATTTTGAAAATTTGTCAGCAATTAAACATATAACACTTTAATAGTTATATCATACAAGTAATTGCATTCCATTATGTAAGGTAAAACAAAATTTATGCTTACCTGATAAATTTCTTAATTTCCGGACATGGAGAGTCCACAAATCATTCCAATTACTAGTGGGACATTCACTCCTGGCCAGCGGAAGGAAGCAAAGAGCACCCCAGCAGAGCTGTTAAGTGTCACTTCCCTTACCCATAACCCCCAGTCATTCGGCCAAAGGGAAATGGAAAAAGTAATAATACAAAAGGTGTAGCGGTGCCTGAGGTTTAACAAAAAATACTGTCTTATCAAACCAAGATCAGGTCGAGAGATCTTGCACCTAGGAGCTATAGTAGTAATACTCTTTGGCGCTGGAGACATATACACTTCTATGATCTTTACCTGTCTTGACCACTCTCCATAGCTGCCTAGAGTATAACAGTCAAGGGACCCATTTTAATACACGTTTAACCTCATATAATTTATATCGTTTTTATACTATTTGAGTTAATTATCACTGATACCGATTTTTAGCACACATTTTTTAGTGAAATATATATACACACATTTTCTATAGCGCTATACTGATTGAACTTTTATATACCGATTGACTTTTTTTCAACTATTTATATTGATTGATTTTTTATACTGATTGATTTTAGTATAAAATCCACAAAAAGTGATCCAAATGGACGAATCATCCTCCAACACCCCCCCACATATCCCCAAATCCACAATTAGTAGCCTAAGGACAGACATTAATTTTGATATAATTCAAGCCCTTAATAAAGATAATAAACAGACTGATGGCCAAGTGGTGGATATAGATGCTACATTTAAAACCTTAGAGAAATTATTGATTACAGAAACTAAGTATACTGCTGAAATATCATATCTCAAAAAATGCTTGGAGATAAATATTATCCCGAGGGGATTAATCGTACAGAAAAACTGTTCATTTAATATGGAACACCAGGCCTTTTCTGAAAGGTGGATTAATGCCACCAAAGAAATTTCACACACCTTGATGCAAATCATCATAGATTATCGAAATTATCTGCTAAAAGATTTAGATAAAAATATAAAAGAAGAAGAATCGAAGATGGAGCATATTAGTGATCTTAATATATTTAAGACCAAACAAGAGCAATTGTGCTCTAGAATTAAGAAAATCAAAGATGAGATTATCTCAAAGAAAACATAGGGATCTTAACTTAGCTACACAGAATAGTGTTGAACCTGAGCTAAACACTAACAACGAAGAATCAGAAGATGTTGAGACCGTAAATACAAGGACCGAGTGGACAAAGGTGGCCTCAAAGAGAAATAACAATAGAAATCCACAGAGACAGTGGATACACAATGAGAATTATCATTATAATCATAATGACAATACGAGCAATAATGAAAGATACTACCCAGAACCAAGGGATAGATTCTTTAGCGATCACCCCAATTCTAGAGATTACATGAAAGACGAAAATAGGGGACATCAACAAAGGTGGGATCAGACACAAAACCCACAGCACAAATCCCCATCCAATAGACCACAAACAGGTTTCTATTATAATCATTATCAAAGTCCTGGGAACTGGTTCAGATATGGACACTATGGAGTCAGATCTCCCCAATACCCTACAAGGGAAGAATATATTAGAAGTAGGTCTCCAAGACAATATATGAGGGAAGAGAGACCGAATAACAGATCACCACCAAGGTGGGGCAATAGGTTCCAGACTAGATTCCCATCTTATGAAGGAAAAGGGAACTATACACGGGACTATTACCATAGACAAAAGTATAGAAATACCAATCCCAGAGTACAATTTAAAGAGCAAAACGAGAGATTGCCCCAACCAAATGCGCAATATACAGGTGCAAGGAATTACTGGGAAGAGACCCAAATACCCACTAGAAATAGATTTGAACCTCTGACACATGAGGAGGGTATATATAAATCCACTCCAACAACCCCAAAACAAACAGCTAAAAATATATCCAGTAATATGGAAGTCCAAAATAAAAATCATTTTTTAGGGGAAGGGAATCTGGCCCCAATAGACAGAAACAAACAATCGAAAAGGAAAAATCGAACACAGGACATAGAAGAAAGTCCAATCACAAAAAGAAAAACCACAGGGGTAGAAGAGCAGGATTAAAAATACAACAGAAAAAGGGAAAGGAAGAATTAAAACAAAGAGATCTATTAAAAATTGAGTCCAATATAACATCGTCCACCAGCAAATCAGAACCTAAACAAAAAGGGATATATAATCTAAGTAAAGTCACTCTTGATCCTAGAGATATTGAGGTTTTATCTCTAGGCCTATCTTATGCTCCATCTAGAGGCCTCGACAAATTTCAGACATACACCCATGTAAAACAGTTAGTACGAAAACTCACCTTAAAAAGGTTTTTCAGCAAAACAGCATTAGAAAGATCCAACAATCCACCAAGAAAGATTGAAATAGCAACACACAGTCAGGATAGACCGGTACACACAACTTTAAAACCAAAATCGACTTTTTTTCCTATTACACATAAAGGGCCCCACATTGAGACATTCGAAAATATTGTCTGTAATGAAATAAAGAAACTAAATAATACCTCTCTTAAAAAATTTCATCACAATTTGAACAAAGTACAATTGGATACTATTGCAAATTTGGAGAGAAATAAAAATATCACAATCAAACCGGCCGACAAAGGGGGAGGGATCATAATTTTAGATAAGGATGCTTATGTAAAGGAGTCAAATAGAATTTTAGGCGACCCCGATACATACAAGGTTTTAACCCCACAGAATCTTTTAAAAAAGATTTGGATAGTATACTTACGTCCGCTAAGAGTAAAGGTATATTGAATGAGCAAGAATACAGGTATATCAGAACAGACCATCCAAGAATACCTGTATTCTATTATTTGTCCAAAATCCATAAAAGTCAGACGAACCCCCCGGGGAGACCCATAATATCGGGCATTGGTTCAATTACCTGTAATTTATCAGAGTATATCGACAGAAAACTTCAAAAATACGTCAAAGATCTCCCTTCCTATTTAAGAGACTCCACCGAGGTCCTAAATATATTGAACGACCTGGAATGGGGAGAGAATTATATTCTAGCCACATGTGATGTGACTGCCCTATATACAAGTATCCCACACAATTTGGGTATAGAGGCAGTCAACTATTTTTTAGATAAAGACAATGGAGTAAGTCCTGATCAGAGAGAGTTCATTTTAGACAGCATCCATTTTATTTTAACACATAATTATTTTTATGATGGAGGAAAATTTTACAATCAAATTTGCGGTACTGCCATGGGGACCAGGTTTGCGCCTAGCTATGCAAACTTGTACATGGGAAAGTGGGAGAATCTTTTTTGGGACTCCGGCCCAGCAGGCGCAGACCTGGTCCTCTTCAAAAGGTATATAGATGACATCCTAATAGTGTGGAAGGGCAGTATTGAAGATTTGGAACACACTATATATGTAATGAATAAGAACACCGCAAATTTAAGATTCACCCACGAACTAAGCAAGACCAATATCCATTTTCTAGATTTGGATATATATGTGGAGAAAGGCAAGATATTCACTGCAACGTACTTCAAGGAAGTGGACTGTTGCAATTATATCCACCAAACCAGTTGCCATCTCCAAAGATGGAAGACCAATATTCCCAAAGGTCAAATGATGAGGATCAGAAAGAATTGCTCAGATGACGGGAAATGGAGGGAACAGTCAAAGATTACAAAAAAGAGATTCCTCGAAAGGGGGTATGAAGAGAATACCCTAGACAAAACCATAGAAGAAATCGAGAACATGGACAGGAAACCGATGTTACAATATAAATCAAAGAAGAAATGTGAAGAGACTATAGGACTGGAAGTACCGTTCATAACCGAATACAGTGAGAATCGATTCCTAATTGAAAACATCATAAGAAAGAATTGGCACTATTTAAAGGAGGATAACATTATTGGAAAAGACCTGAATGAAACAGCCAGGTTCATCTATAGGAAGACAAGGAATTTGAAAAGTATCCTCGCACCAAGCGTCACAAAGATTTTAAAAAACAGAACAAACGACGTTTTAGGTAACCAACTGAAAGGTTTTTTCCCATGTCACGTATGCAAAGCGTGTAAACATGGTAGAAAAACAAGGACTTTTAAATCTAGAACAACAGGAGAGGTTTTTAATATAAGAGATATGATTAAATGCCAAGATAGTGGCATTATTTATCTAATAGAGTGTGGATGTGGACTTCAGTATATAGGTCAAACCTCCAGGAAACTTAAAGACAGGATAAGAGAACACCTGTTACAGATTAAGTGGAAAAAGGATGATTTTCCCTTATACAAACATTTTAAAGAAGTCCACAACAGTTCCAACAAAACTCTTAGATATATGGGAATAAGCAAAATTAAGAAAAATTGGAGAGGAGGGGATTTTGAAAAGTCACTTTTGAGAGAAGAATCCAAATGGATTTTTAATTTAGACTGCATATTCCCCAAGGGTTTTAATGGTAACACAGAAATATTGCATCTATTATAAACAAAGCCATAACCCTATATCTTCCTTTTTTATCTCCAAATTTTTTTATATCTCTAATTTTTTTATATCTTTAAAAAAAAAAATATATCTCTAATTTTTTATATCTCCAATTTTATTGATTTCTTTCTTGTCCGAATTTTATTGATTTTTTATGTTCAAATTTTAAGTCCAAAAACAAGTTTACCTTTTTAAAAGTTTTTTAAAAATTATTTTCACTAATTTTATAACTGTCTGCTATATATTTTTATTCAATTACAAATCTTTTGAAATAAGGACTTCTCTATGGACAGATACTCCAACCGTCTATGGATTTAATATATTGTATTTTTTCGGTGGTTTTTATTAATGCTTTTTACCACCATTTTATAAATTCTATCCATTTTTTAACGTTTTTTTATCTATTTCTAGAATAAATTATATTAAATTTTATCCATTTCTAGAACGAATTTAATCATTCCATGAATGAATGATTAGATTAGCTGAACATCACATGTGGCTTGAACAAATCTTTAGGACATTAAGTATATGGGATTATACACATCAGTTTTTAAGAATATGTTATTAAGTTTTAAATATTAATCCATGTACCATATAAGTCATTTTTTATATAACCTTTTTTTATATAACCTTGTTTATATAAGATTTTACAAATATATTGACTTTTTATATATATGACTATTTATATGGATTTTTATATGGACATTTGAATGTATTTTATATTGAATTGGTATATGAGCTATAAATGTAATTTGATCTAAAGGCTTTGAAGATGTATTTCTTGGATGAATTTAATTAATAGAAACATCGTAAATACATTTATATTTCCACCTATAACAGTGGATGAATGTGTGTTTGTAATAAGAATGTAACTCTATTTATACACGATTGTAACCCAGCTTTCTATTAGGAACATTATTATGTTAAAGGATCGCACTGGTATTGATATAACTTAGACCGTTAACACCTGTGGCTATATAATGTAAGGTAAAGGGACTCCCGATGAGGGACTTGAGCCATTATACCGCCCTAGGGATGTTATTCCCTCTAGCTGACACACAAAGAAAACGAAACTCTGGAAGTGACGTAACACGCAGAACGCCACTTCCGGTTTCGGTTTGTAGCACAACAAAGATCTGTTTGCGAGACACCATAGAGGACACAGACAGCGATGTAGGAACAGAATAACACATATCCGGTATACTATAAACATCCGGATTAGCGAAACAGCCTTTACAATTCCGGGTCCATATGGACTAATGAGAATAGCGCATTTTTTGGCGCGCAAAACTCATTTGGCGGTTTTTGGGCCAAACGGCCTATTTAAGACAAGGGACCTATTAGAGCCTTACCAGTCTTGAGAAAGATCCAGTAGGATTGAAACGCGTAGACAATACACTGGTATAAACGGCTCAGGTCCCCATCCGGTGAGTTTTTTACCAATTATAGCCACATTTTCTACTACAATATTGCACTATGTACTTTTATTTTTTATTTAGGACAATGAAGAAGCCTTAAAAATCGCACCTTGAACAATGGATCATTAGGAACATTAAGACAAACACCAATAATAACATCCCAAAGCGGATATAATTGGACACATATCACTTGGAAGAAATTTGGATATTTACAGCAAGAGACTTTTTGTTATTAACTTCACACACATATAGACTAATTATCGTTTACTTTCAAAAACATTTTTTAAGGATTTTTCAAGGAAAAACTTTTTTCATTTCATCACATTTTTTCATTTCTTCACATTTTTTCACATTTTTTCACAGATATATTCACAAAGAGAATACATTTTTTGATTTTTGATTTTTGAAGGTGTACACCTAATTTTATGGTTGATTGAATTTTTATTTCCACAATATATGATTGTTTCACATGTGTGAATTTGCAATATATTATATCACTGTAACTATATCATTTAGAAGCTTGATCATTATTCAGGAGCACGAATATTGGTTCAGAGTCAATGTCTAATATCATTGTCTTTTAAATAATTTTTTTAGTTCATCCTTTGTTACAATAAATATGTATATCTTTTAAGGTTGGCTCACTTAGAATTTTTTGGGATATCCCTGACTCTACTTAGCAGAGAACCCTACTATTAGGTGATCTCAGCGCTCCTAACAGCCACCATTCTCTGATATCAAACCAAGATCAGGTCGAGAGATCTTGCACCTAGGAGCTATAGTAGTAATACTCTTTGGCACTGGAGACATATACACTTCTATTATTTAAGGGTGGGGTCATGGACTCTCCATGTCCGGAAAGAAAGAAATTTATCAGGTAAGCATACATTTTCTTTTCTTTCCTATGACATGGAGAGTCCGCAACGTCATTCCAATTACTAGTGGGAATCAATACCCAAGCTAGAGGACATGGAATGAAAAGGGAGGGAGAACATGACAGACAGACCTAAACAGAAGGCACCACCACTTGAAGAACCTTTCTCCTAAAAGAGGCCTCAGTCGAGGAAAATGCATCAAATTTGTAGAATTTGGAAAAAGTATGCAGAGAAGACCATGTTGTCGCCTTGCAAATCTGTTCCACAGAAGCATAATTTTTGAAAGCCCAAGAAGAGGAGACAGCCCTAGTGGAGTAAGACGTAATTCCCTCAGGAGGCTGCTGTCTAGCAGACTCATAAGAAAAACGAATCATACTTCTCAACCAGAGGGAAAGAGAAGTAGAAGTGGCCTTCTGACCCTTACGCTTTCCAGAGAAACAAACAGGGCAAAAAACTGACGAAAATCTTTAGTAGCCTGTAGGTAAAATTTTAAAGCATGCACAACATCTAAGTTATGCAAAAGACGTTCCTTATGAGAAGAAGGATTAGGACAAAAAGAAGGAACAACAATTTCCTGATTAATGTTTCGATACAGCGCCACCTTAGGGAGAAATCCCAATTTAGTATGAAGGACCGCCTTATCCACATGGAACAAAACCTTCCAAGATAACAACTTAATATCTACAGAATGCATTGGCTCAAACGGAGCCTGTTGCAAAACATTAAGAACAAGATTAAGGCTCCAAGGAGGAGCAACAGGTTTAAACACAGGCCTGATTCTGACCAGGGCCTGACAAAAAGATTGAACATCTTGCACATCAGACATTTGTGTGAAAGAATAGACAGCGCAGAAATCTGACCCTTCAGAGAACTGATTGACAAGCCCTTCTCCAGACCCTCCTGGAGAAAAGACAAAATTCTAGGAATCCTGACCCTGCTCCAAGAGAAGCCCTTCGATTCACACAATATAGGTATTTGAGCCATACCTTATAGTAAATCTTACGAGTAAATTGTTTATGAACCTGAAGCATGATATCAATGACCGACTCAGAAAACCCACGCTTAGCCAAAACTAAGCGTTCAATCTCCAAACAGTCAGCTTCAGAGAAACTAGATTTGGATGGAGAAAAGGACCCTGAGTTAGAAGGTAATTTGTCAGAGGTAACCTCCAAGGTGGAAGAGATGACATCTTCAATAGGTCCGCAAACCAGTTCCTGCGAGGCCATGCAGGAGCTATTAGAATTACAGACGCTCTCTCCTGCTTGATACGAGCAATGACTCGTGGATGGAGAGCAAAAGGAGGAAACAGGTATGCTAGACAGAAATCCCAAGGAACCGTCAGAGCATCTATATGGGCGGCCTGAGGATCTTTTGACCTTGAACCGTATCATCGATGCTTGGCGTTTTGACAAGATGCCATCAAATCTAACTCCAGCACCCCCAACCTGAGGGTTACCCTGGTGAACACCTCTGGGTGGAGAGCCCACACCCCGGGATGAAAAGTCTGTCTGCTCAGAAAATCCGCCTCCCAATTGTACACTCCTGGAATGTGGATGGCAGATAGGAGACAAGTGTGAGCTTCTGCCCACTGTATAATGCGAGTCACCTCCTACATGGTTAAGGAACTCAGAGTTCCTCCCTGGTGGTTGATGTTAGCCACTGAGGTGATGTTGTCCGACTGGAATCTGAAAAACCGGGCTAAAGACAACGGAGTCCAAGCTATCAAGGCATTAAAGATTGCTCTCAACTCTAAGATGTTTATGGGAAGAGAAGACTCCTCCCGAGTCCACAGGCCCTGAGCTTTTAACGAGCCCCAGACTGCTCCCCATCCTAACAGGCTGGCGTCCGTGGTCACAATTACCCAGGAGGGTCTCCAGAAGCATGTGCCCTGAGACAGATGGTCCTGAGAAATCCACCTCGAGAGAGTCTCTTGTTAGAGGATTCAGATCTATCCTCTGAGATAGATCTGAATGGTCTTCGTTCCATTGACTGAGCATAGTTGCAGAGAGCTCAGATGGAATCAAGCAAAAGGAATGATGTCCATGGAAGCAACCATCAGACCAATTACCTCCATGCATTGAGCCACTGATGGATGAACAGTAGACTGGAGAGAGAGACATTAAGTGAGAAGTTTGGATTTTCTGACAAAACCTCTATGGATAGGGAATCTATGATGGTCCCTAAGAAACACACCCTTTAAGCTGAAACAAGGGAACTCTTCTCCATATTCACTTTCCATCCGTGGGAATGTAGAAAAGACAACAGGATTCCTGTATAAGAGTTTACTAGTTGAAAAGATGGCGCTTGAACCAAGATGTCTTCCAGGTTAGGCACCACCGCAATTTCCTGAGACTTGACAACTGCCAAAAGAGCCCCCAGAACCTTTGTGAAAATTCTGAGAGCTGTGGCAAGGCCAAATGGAAGAGCAACAAATTGAAAGTGCTGGTCTAGAAAAGCGAATCTCAGGAACTGGTGATGATCCCTGTGAATGGGAACATGAAGATTAGCGTCCTTTAGGTCTATGGTCGTCATGAACTGACCCTCTTGGACCAAAGGAAGAATGGAACGAATGGTCTCCATCTTGAAGAATGGTACCCTGATGAATTTGTTGCGACATTTTAGATCTAAAATGGGTCAAAAGGTTCCCCTTTTTTGGGAACCACAAATAGATTTGAATAGAATTGTTGACCCTGTTGCCTTACAGGAACTGGAACAATCACTCCCAGTAAGAAGGCCTCTCTTTTTACCTGGTTTGCAGATAGCCTTGAGAGGATGAATCTGCCCCTGGGAGGACAAGTCTTAAATCCTATTTTGTAACCATGAGATACTATGTCCACAGCCCAAGGATCTGGGACATCGCGTATCCAAGCTTGATGAAAAAAGGAAATTTATGCTTACCTGATAAATTTCTTTTTTGACACGATGAGTCCACGGATCATATAATTACTATTGGGAAATACCTCTCCTGTACAGCAGGAGGTGGCAAAGAGCAGCACAGCAAAGCTGTTAAATATCACCTCCCTTCCCTCCCAACCCAGTCATTCGACTGAAGTAAAGGAGAGAAAGGAAGCAACAAGGGGCAGAGGTGTCTGAAACTTATAATAAACCAACAACCTGTCTATCAAAAACAGGGCGGGCCGTGGACTCATTGTGTCAAAAAAGAAATACATTTATCAGGTAAGCATAAATTTCCTTTTCTTTTTAAAGACACGATGAGTCCACGGATCATCTAATTACTATTGGGAATCAATACTCAAGCTAGAGTACACAGATGTTAAGGAAGGGAGGGACAAGACAGGTAACATAGTAACATAGTAGATGAGGTTGAAAAAAAGACCGAAGTCCATCGAGTTTAACTTATACAAATTTAAAATATATACAAAAAGCTCCAGTTAAACTTAAATAATCCCACTAAAAGGTGACCCATTTAATACTAGCAATCATATCCATGAATTTTGTTTATAGACAGAAATGTATCCAAATAATTTGTAAATGTATCTAGGGTATTGGCATTCACTACCTCCTTTGGTAATGAGTTGCAAAATGTTATTGCTCTTACAGTGAAAAAACGTTTCCGTTGCAGGAGATTAAATCTCCTTTCCTCCAACCTTAAATTGTGACCTCTGGTCACAAACAATTTTCTTGGAATAAACAGCGCTTCTGCCATCTCTGTATAAGGGCCTTGAATATATTTATATAAAGTAATCATGTCACCTCTTAAGTGCCTTTTTTTTTAAAGAAAACAGACCCAGTTTGGCTAGCCTCTCATCATAGGTTAAATTCTCCAATCCCCTTATTAGCTTTGTGGCCCTTCTCTGAACTTTTTCTAGTTCTGCAACATCTTTTTTTGCGATCGGTCCCCAGAACTGCACTCCATACTCAAGGTGAGGTCTTACCAGGGCTTTATATAGTGATAGAATTATGCTTTCCTCCCTTGAGTCAATGCCTCTTTTAATACATGCTAGTATCTTATTAGCCTTTGAAGCTGCTGCCCTGCATTGTGCACCCATCTTTAGCTTGTTATCTATTACTACTCCCAAATCCCTTTCCTCCTGTGTTTGGCTAAGTCTTGTCCCATTTAAATAATACGTTGCCTGCTTAATTTTATTTCCAAAATGTAGAACCTTGCATTTTCCTGTATTAAATCTCATTTTCCATTTACCTGGCCATACTTCTAATTTTTGCAGGTCCCTTTGTAACGAAAGTTCATCCTGCTCTGACCTAATGACCTTACTTAACTTAGTATCATCTGCAAAAATAGAGATGTCGCTATTTAATCCTAGCTCCAAGTCATTTATGAAAATAAAAAAAGAATAGGGCCCAGCACTGATCACTGGGGTACTCCACTGATTACCTTTGTCCAATCTGAGTATGATCCATTTACTACTACTCGTTGCTCCCTATCTTTTATCCAGTTATTTATCCACAAACTAACATTTTCAGCTATTCCCAGTCCCTTAATTGTGTGCATTAATCTCTCATGTGGCACTATATCAAACGCCTTTGCAAAATTTAAGTATATCACATCAACGTATTCCCCTTTATCTATATTTTTACTTACTTCCTCATAGAATCTAATTAGATTAGTTTGACATGATCTATTTCTCATAAAACCTAAACGGAAGGCACCACTGCTTGAAGAACCTTTCTCCCAAAAGCTGCCTCAGCCAAAGCAAAAGTGTCAAACTTGTAGAACTTTGAAAAAGTGTGAAGAGAGGACCAAGTTGCAGCCTTGCAAATCTGTTCCACAGAAGCTTCATTTTTGAATGCCCATGAGGAAGCAACAGCCCTCGTGGAATGAGCCGTAACTCTCTCTGGAGGTTGTTGGGCAGCAGTTTCATATTCAAAACGTATGATACTCTTCAGCCAAAAAGAAAGAGTAGCCGTAGCTTTCTGTCCCTTACGTTTTCTTGAAAAAAACACAAACAAGGCAGAAGACTGATGAAATTCCTTAGTTGCCTGCAGGTAAAACTTTAAAGCACAAACCACGTCTAAATTGTGCAGAAGCCGTTCCTTCTGAGAGGTAGGATTAGGACACAAGGAAGGAACAACAATCTCCTGATTAATGTTCCGTTCAGAAACTATTTTAGGAAGAAATCCTAATTTAGTACGTAAAACTACCTTATCCAAATGAAAAATAAGATAAGAAGGCTCATACTGCAATGCCGAGAGCTCTGACACTCTACGAGCAGAAGAAATAGCAAAAAGAAACAAAACTTTCCAAGATAACAACTTAATATCTAAGGAATGCATAGGCTCAAACGGAGCCCTTGAAGAACTTTAAGAACGAAATTAAGGGGGTGGGATCTAACTGCCGAAGAGGGTAGACGTGCACTGTGAGAGCTCCTGGTCTTTATATAGTTTTTAGGGACTTTTATCTATAAATACATAAAACTTTGAACCTATAACTTAAGTCCCTATCTGACTTACTACCCTAAATTATTCAGCAAGTCCACGCGGCCACAAAGGGAATGAACTTGCTAGACAATTGCTGCAGACTTGTACCAGTACTTATCGGGAACAAATATAAGACTAACCAAGTCATGGGTGGCAAGACTCGGCGATCTTTTGGATGCATGTCAGGCCAATCTGGTAAAGTCTGTACAAGCTGCATTTTCTACGCCAGCAGTTGAAAGCACCATCGAACGTTCACAGACAAGTAATACTTCTATACCTGAAGGAGACTACGCTTCGAGATCTCAAAGTCAGTTTATCATCACCCCATATAACATAGCAGCCAAGGAAACTGGCAATTGTCTCCCGCTGTATAACAAGTGTACATACCGGAGCACTGCATCGATGGACGACAGTTCAGAGGGCAGTGGGACAGCTGGAGTAGAGGTCAGACATGCTTCCCTAGAAGGTTGTAGTGGGTTTAAGCCTATGATGAGCAGTATGGCAGTCGATCTTACACCTATAGTCCTCACTAATACGCAACTCCAGCCGTGGGTTCCTGTCTATGACGTACGCCATTATTGTGAAAGCCAAAAAATGAGACCAGTTCTTCAGGTGTATCTAGAGATTCAGGCCGCGAGGAGTGGTGCATGTGGCAGGCCGACGGAAGATTCAGAGGCTGCACTTGTTAAGGGAACTATACTAAACCATCTAGACTGGTGATCTGGTGTAGGATAAACTTCAATAATGATCACTATAACGCTACCAAACTGGTTACATAAACTGGTCTTTATGCAACGGAACTTTTGTTTTTCCCTTTTTCCAGCTTAATGGACAAACTGCACCATTTGAACTGCTACTTCCACAGCTCTACACCCTCCTTATTATACAGTTCAGAACAGTGAACTGGGAGTTATATGATAGCTTTTGTTATGTGATGTTCAATGTTAAGCACTGTTGTTCTTTTTCTCAGAAAATATTGGGTTTGCAATTACTGGACATGGAACACGTATATACAAATCTCACTTATACGCACATATTGTTCTATGATGACCTAGTGAAATTCACATTTATACTATATATTTTGCCTTAAAGACACTAGAGGGAGCCATTCACCTGCCAAATACCAATTATTGGAGAGGGTTACATCTAACTACACTTAGCCAATATAATCTAGATTCTAGCAGTATTATCTCCTGATGCGAATTATAGCTAATCTCATGAGTCTAGGATTGATTGATAGGCTCAGAGCCCTGATGTTTGTTTACAATCATATGAAAACTTGATTGCATTCCTGACAATTGGTTCTACCATTTCCCACAGAAAATGGTGTTGATGGACTCTGTATATCAGATGAGGACCTTTTATATAGGTATTAAGAGACACCAACATTATATACTGCTTCACACTGAGCTTGGCACAAGCCTGGATATATGTTGGTTAGACCCATAGATGAATACTTTTAGACATTACAACCCCAGGACTCTCCCCCTATAGTTAACACACCCAAGAAGATCTGGGGCATATATTTCTCAATATTTCTCCAAAAGCTAAGCTGCATAATCAGATTTCTAGACTGAAAATGTACAGTGCTTCAAAAGGTTCCTTTGTACTTTCATTGAGTGCCACCATTTCTAAGCAGGTATTTCTATGTAGCTATAAGTTTATAGTACTTTATACATAAATCCCTGGTAAAGAATCATCCTGTCTATAAGGTTATGCAATCTCCCTGGAGAGGGGAAAATGCCTATTGCTAACTCAATCTCATTAACTCCTCGAGATATGTGTTGATAATAGTTAACCTATGATCCACTATTACTTGGGGACCCTATCTAAGATAAATGTAAAGGACCTTTAGCTGTCAACATCGCTTAACCCACCCTACTAAGGTCGACAATTTAAAATAATGTGATATTCTCTATTAGAACCTATTTTTGTGTTAATGGCTGGAATTTATTTTCTAAATAGCAGGAAAAGTAACAGGATGTATACACCATATAGACCTAAACATGTGGCCTGCCTTGTTGTGGGGCATAGGGCCCGTGCCCGCGCGATAGGGGAGCCTGACGTGTTACAGAAGACAGTCACATATTAAACCTGCATTTTAAAAGTTCAAGATATAATTCAGATTGTATGTTGTGTTACACTAGCTGGTTTCTTACAGTAACCTAATTTGAGTAATCTATTGGCCATCCAGTTCAGGTTATATCACAAAGTAACCTGCGATAATAAGTACAAAAGATATATAGGATAAACTAGTTCCTATTTAACTTGGGTTAAATTTACATATCTCAGGGTACGCCATAGTTGGGAATTATTTCTTAGATATGCCACTCTCCATACCAACACCAGGAAATAGTTTTGAGCCCTGTTAGCTTCCATCTATTTTGATTTGGCTGCAACTTTGGCAGTTTCTTAATATGATATTCAGAGGTGTTGTGAGACCTTAATATACCCATAGTGCAGACCAATAACACATATGTTCCTATTTTGTATGATATCACCTGGGTTTTGGTTTATATGGCTATGTTAGCTCCAATAATATATACCCGGAAAGGGAGGAAAAGAGAAAGGAAAAAAAAAAAGTGTCTCCCCTCACCCTTTCCCGCTCTGCGGGATAGAGCAGGTCATTATCCACTACCCCTTTCCCGTCTTCGTCCAGTGGTGACAGCAACCCCTGAGGGGAGATACCACTTATGTCCCTTTACTGTATGGGTCCGGGATGATATGCTTCTATACCAACCCGGCCTCAAAGTTATATTTCCTTATACTTGCCCCCTAGCCTCTAACCTCACTCCTTGGAGTTTCTGATGGCTCCGTTCCCCCATTATACCATATCTCCCCCCCCTTCTTACACCATTGAGTTTACTTCATAAGTAAAGGAAAATGAATCCTATAGAAACATTTATTTTCTCTTTCCATGACAACAGCCTAATTCATTCATCAACTATATTTTATTTCCATGATCTTAAAAATTTCCAGTTATAGACTTTGAAGTGTGAACAACTCATTTTCTGTACTGGAACGGAGTAGACAGATTGCTAAAAGATCTATTACATTATTGATATTATTTTGGTATTAACAGTATGGATATGTCTGATCACTTGCATCTCTCTAGACGGTGATGATTTGTTGATGAGTGTACTTCATATGTTTACAGAAGAACGAAATGTTACCCATAATGGTTGAAATGTATTACACAATTTGTTGGTGATATATATATATTTAATGTTTTATACTCTACCAAGCCCAAAAGTGGCTATAGACTCAACTCACTTACCTCCATTGCGTATTTATACTTTACCACGGTCCAAGAGTGGCCTACTTATTTAAGAAGTACAGGGAGTGCAGAATTATTAGGCAAGTTGTATTTTTGAGGATTAATTTTATTATTGAACAACAACCATGTTCTCAATGAACCCAAAAAACTCATTAATATCAAAGCTGAATAGTTTTGGAAGTAGTTTTTAGTTTGTTTTTAGTTATAGCTATTTTAGGGGGATATCTGTGTGTGCAGGTGACTATTACTGTGCATAATTATTAGGCAACTTAACAAAAAACAAATATATACCCATTTCAATTATTTATTTTTACCAGTGAAACCAATATAACATCTCAACATTCACAAATATACATTTCTGACATTCAAAAACAAAACAAAAACAAATCAGTGACCAATATAGCCACCTTTCTTTGCAAGGACACTCAAAAGCCTGCCATCCATGGATTCTGTCAGTGTTTTGATCTGTTCACTATCAACATTGCGTGCAGCAGCAACCATAGCCTCCCAGACACTGTTCAGAGAGGTGTACTGTTTTCCCTCCTTGTAAATCTCACATTTGATGATGGACCACAGGTTCTCAATGGGGTTCAGATCAGGTGAACAAGGAGGCCATGTCATTAGATTTTCTTCTTTTATACCCTTTCTTGCCAGCCACGCTGTGGAGTACTTGGACACGTGTGATGGAGCATTGTCCTGCATGAAAATCATGTTTTTCTTGAAGGATGCAGACTTCTTCCTGTACCACTGCTTGAAGAAGGTGTCTTCCAGAAACTGGCAGTAGGACTGGGAGTTGAGCTTGACTCCATCCTCAACCCGAAAAGGCCCCACAAGCTCATCTTTGATGATACCAGCCCAAACCAGTACTCCACCTCCACCTTGCTGGCGTCTGAGTCGGACTGGAGCTCTCTGCCCTTTACCAATCCAGCCACAGGCCCATCCATCTGGCCCATCAAGACTCACTCTCATTTCATCAGTCCATAAAACCTTAGAAAAATCAGTCTTGAGATATTTCTTGGCCCAGTCTTGACGTTTCAGCTTGTGTGTCTTGTTCAGTGGTGGTCGTCTTTCAGCCTTTCTTACCTTGGCCATGTCTCTGAGTATTGCACACCTTGTGCTTTTGGGCACTCCAGTGATGTTGCAGCTCTGAAATATGGCCAAACTGGTGGCAAGTGGCATCTTGGCAGCTGCACGCTTGACTTTTCTCAGTTCATGGACAGTTATTTTGCGCCTTGGTTTTTCCACACGCTTCTTGCGACCCTGTTGACTATTTTGAATGAAACGCTTGATTGTTCGATGATCACGCTTCAGAAGCTTTGCAATTTTAAGAGTGCTGCATCCCTCTGCAAGATATCTCGCTATTTTTGACTTTTCTGAGCCTGTCAAGTCCTTCTTTTGACCCATTTTGCCAAAGGAAAGGAAGTTGCCTAATAATTATGCACACCTGATATAGGGTGTTGATGTCATTAGACCACACCCCTTCTCATTACAGAGATGCACATCACCTAATATGCTTAATTGGTAGTAGGCTTTCGAGCCTATACAGCTTGGAGTAAGACAACATGCATAAAGAGGATGATGTGGTCAAAATACTCATTTGCCTAATAATTCTGCACACAGTGTATATATAATTACAAAAATGAGGTTACTGATATTTCTGCCTATTTCATTTTGAATATATATTTACTTGACTTTATTTGACTGTACATTGTTTTATTACCGTGAATTGTATCCCAATGTTTGTACTACTCAAGTTTTGGCAATTCTACATACATTGTATATGTTTATAATAACCTCAATAAAAAATAATTGGGGAAAAAAAAAAAAGAACTAAATTAAGACTCCATGGAGGAGTAACTGGTTTGAACACAGGCCTGATCCTGACCAAGGCCTGACAAAATGATTGCACATCTGGAACATCTGCCAGACGTTTATGTAACAAAATAGACAAGGCAGAAATTTGACCCTTTAAGGAACTTGCCGATGATCCTTTCTCCAAACCCTCTTGGAGAAATGACAAAATTCTAGGAATCCTAACTCTACTCAGAGAGTAGCCCTTGGATTCACAAAAATAGAGATATTTTCGCCAAATCTTGTAGTAAATCCTTCTAGTTACAGGTTTATGAGCCTGAATCATGTTCTCTATGACTGATTCTGAAAAGCCCCACTTGGATAAAATTTGGCGTTCAATCTCCAAGCAGTCAGCTTCAGAGAAACTAGATTTGGGTGAAGGAAGGGCCCTTGAATTAGAAGGTCCTTCCTCAACGGAAGTCTCCAAGGTGGAAGAGATGACATGTCCACCAGATCTGCATATCAAATCCTGCGAGGCCAAGCCGGTGCAATGAGGATCGCCGATGCCCTCTCCTGCTTGATTTGAGCAATGACCCAAGGAAGAAGAGCAAACGGAGGAAATAGGTATGCTAGACTGAAGGACCAAGGTACCGCCAGGGTGTCTATCAGTACTGCCTGAGGGTCCCTCGACCCGTACCTCGGAAGCTTGGCATTCTGTTGAGATGCCATGAGATCCAATTCCAGCTGACCCCATTTGAGAATCAGGCTGGTAAACACTTCCGGATGGAGTTCCCACTCCCCCAGATGAAAGGTCTGCCTGCTCAGGAAGTTCGCCTCCCAGTTGTCCACCCCTGGGATATGGATCGCCGACAGACAGCAAGAGTGGGTTTCCGCCTACTGAATTATTTTGGTTACCTCTATCATCGCTAAGGAACTCCTCGTTCCTCCCTGATGATTGATGTAAGCCACTGAAGTTATGCTGTCCGACTGGAACCTGATAAACTGGACCGAGGCTAACTGGGGCCAGCCCAGAAGAGCATTGAAGATTGCTCTCAGCTCCAGAATGTTTATAGGAAGAACAGACCCTGTCCAAACTCCCTGAGCCTTTAGGGAGCCCCAGACTGCTCCCCATCCTAGAAGGCTGGAGTCTGTTGTCACTATCACCCAAGATAGTCTGCGAAAGCAGGTTCCCTGGGAAAGATGATCCAGAGACAATCAGCATTGAAGAGAATCCCTTGTCTCCTGCTCCAGAAGTATTCAAGGAGACAAATCCGCCTAATCTCTGTTCCATTGCCTGAGCATATTTAACTGCAGAGGTCTGAGGTGGAACCAAGCAAATGGGATGATGTCCATTGCCGCCACCATCAGCCCGATTACCTCCATGCACTGAGCCACTGATGGCCGAGGAGTGGACTGAAGAGCCAGACAAGTATCGAAAATCTTTGATTTCCTGACTTCTGTCAGAAAAATCTTCATTGATAGGGAATCTATTATGCTTCCCAAGAAAGTTACCCTTGTATTTGGAACCAAGGAACTCTTTTCCAAATTTACCTTCCATCCGTGAGATCGCAGGAAGGATAACAATATTTCCGTGTGGGCTCTTGCTTGTTGTAAGGATGGTGCCTGGACTAGGATGTCGTCCAGATAGGGCGCCACTGCAATGCCCTGTAACCGAAGCACCGCCAACAGCGATCCCAGTACCTTTGAGAAAATTCTAGGAGATGTGGCAAGACCAAAGGGAAGAGCCACAAATTGGAAGTGTGTGTCTAGAAAGGAAAACCGTAGAAAATTGTGATGATCCCTGTGAATGGGAACATGCAAGTACGCGTCCTTTAAATCCACAGTTGTCATAAATTGACCCTCTTGGACCAAAGGGAGAATGGAACGAATAGTTTCCATCTTGAAGGATGGTACTCTGAGGAATTTGTTTAGACTCTTGAGATCTAAAATAGGCCTGAAGATTCCCTCTTTTTTTGGGAACCTCAAACAGATTGGAATAAAATCCCAGACCCTGAATCGGAACAGGTCGGAGAGGTCTCTTACACAGTGTAAGAATGCCTCTCTTTTTGTCTGGTCTACAGATAATCTTGAAAGCAGAAACTTGCCTCTGGGAGGAAAAACTTTTGAACTCTAGTTTGTATCCCTGGAGCACTATTTCTACTGCCCAGTGATCCTGAACATCTCGAACCCAAGCCTGAGCAAAGAAGGAAAGTTTGCCGCTACAATATCCGGTCCCGGATCGGGGGCAGACCCTTCATGCTGTCTTTGATTCAATAGCAGGCTTCTTGGATTGTTTTACCTTATTCCAAGACTGATTGGGTCTCCATGAAGGTTTAAACTGTTCCTGCTTTGAGGCGGAAGAGGAAGAATTTCCCTTGAAATTTTGAAAGGAATGAAAATTACTCTGTTGTCCCTTTTGTTTGTTTTTCTTATCTTGAGGGAAAAGATGACCCTTACCTCCCGTAATATCAGAGATTATTTCCATCAAGCCCGGTCCGCAGGCCAAGGCTTTAACCATAAGGCTCTGCGAGCTAGAACAGAGAAACCTGAAATCTTTGCTCCCAGTTTGATAACTTGAAGGGAAGCATCCGTAATAAGGAATTAGCCAATTTAAGAGCTTTTATCCTGTCCTGGATTTTATCCAGGGGAGTTTGTGTCCTAATAGCATCAGACAACGCATCAAACCAATATGCCACCGCACTAGTGATGGTAGCAATGCACACAACTTGCTGCCATTGCAAGCTCTGGTGTACATACATATTTTTGAGTAACCCCTCTAATTTTTTGTCCATAGGATCTTTGAAAGCACAACTATACTCTATGGGTATAGTAGTTCTCTTAGCTAAGGTGGAAACAGCTCCTTCCACCTTGGGGACTGTTTGCCAAGCCTCCTTAACCAAGTTGGCTATGAGAAACATTTTTTTAAATATAGGAGATGGAGAAAAGGGGATACCCAGTCTCTCCCACTCCTTAGCAATGATCTCAGAAGCTCGGTCTGGTACCGGAAAAACCTCTATCGAGGAAGGTACCTCAAAATATTTGTTCAGCTTACTAGATTTCTTAGGATTAACAATGACCATGGAGTATCAGCAAGAGGAATTACACTGTCAGAATCTGAAATTTCACCTTCAGATGCTACTACGTTATCCTCTCCTCAGGTTTCTGGGAGGGGGCATCTGAAATAGCAACAACTGCGTCAGAAACCTTGCTTACTGAATGTCTGATTTCTTTCATGTAATGGCAAGAGTCCATGAGCTAGTGACGTATGGGATATACAATCCTACCAGGAGGGGCAAAGTTTCCCAAACCTCAAAATGCCTATAAATACACCCCTCACCACACCCACAATTCAGTTTTACAAACTTTGCCTCCTATGCAGGTGGTGAAGTAAGTTTGTGCTAAGATTTCTATGTTGATATGCGCTTCTCAGTATTTTTTGAAGCCCGATTCCTCTCAGAGTACAGTGAATGTCAGAGGGATGTGAAGGGAGTATCACCTATTGAATGCAATGGTTTTCCTCACGGGGATCTATTTCATAGGTTCTCTGTTATCAGTCGTAGAGATTTATCTCCTACCTCCCTTTTCAGATCTACGATATACTCTCATATTCTATTACCTCTACTGATAACTGTTTCAGTACTGGTTTGGCTATCTGCTATATGTGGATGGGTGTCTTTTGGTAAGTATGTTTTTTTATTACTTAAGACAACTCAGCTATGGTTTGGCACTTTATGCATTTATATAAAGTTTTAAATATTTGTATTGTACTTATATTTGCCATGAGTCAGGTTCATGTATTTCCTTCTGCAGGCTGTCAGTTTCATATTTGGGGAATATAAACATTTTTTTAAGAAATTTTTTTCTTACCTGGGGTTTAGTCTTTTTTTTTCAATTGACTACTTCTTGCAAATTGCGGGCAGTATTAGGCCCGCGGGTGCGTCAAATGCTAAACTTTATTGCGTCATTCTTGGTTGACGCCGAAGCCTTACACACGGTTGCGTCATTAGTGATGCAAGTGTGTCATTTCCGGTTATTATTGGCACCAAAAAAGTTTTCAGTTACGTTGTGCGTCATACTTGGCACCTAACTTTTTCATTTTTAATACCCCATTGATGTTTGCCTCTTGCCTTTTTCTCTATCAGAGGGCTATGCTATTTGCATTTTTTCCCATTCCTGAAACTGTCATATAAGGAAATTGATCATTTTGATTTATATGTTGTTTTTTCTTTTACATTTTGCAAGATGTCTCAATCTGATCCTGCCTCAGAAGTTTCTGCTGGAACATTGCTGCCTGACATCGGTTCTACCAAAGCTAAGTGCATTTGTTGTAAGATTGTGGAAATTATTTCGCTGTCATTTGTAATAGTTGTCATGATAAACTTTTACATGCAGATAGTGTGTCCATCAGTAATAGTACATTGCCAGTTACAGTTCCTTCAACTTCTAATGTACATGACATACCTATGATTTTTAAAGAATTTGTTTCCGATTCTATCCAGAAGGCTTTGTCTGCATTTCCACCTTTTAATAAACGTAAAAGGTCTTTTAAAACTTCTCATTCAGTTGATGAAATTTCAAATGACCAACAACATAATTTATCCTCTCCTGATGAGGATCTATCTGATACAGAAGATCCTTCCTCAGACATTGACACTGACAAATCTACTTATTTATTTAAAATAGAGTATATGCGTTCTTTATTAAAAGAAGTGTTAATTACTTTGGATATTGAGGTAACCAGTCTTCTTGATGTTCAGTCTAATAAATGTTTAAATGCTGTTTTTAAACCTCCTGTGGTTTCTCCAGGGGTTTTTCGTATTCCTGAGGCTTTTTCTGATATGATTTCTAAGGAATGGAATAAGCCAGGTACTTCTTTTATTCCTTCTTCAAGGTTTAAAAAATTATATCCTTTAACAGCAATTTCTATAGAGTTTTGGGAAAAAATCCCCAAAGTTGATGGGGCTATTTCTACTCTTGCTAAACGTAACACTATTCATATGGAAGATAGTACTTCCTTTAAGGATCCTTTAGATAGGAAGCTTGAATCTTATCTATGGAAGGCCTATTTATATTCAGGTCATCTTCTCAGACCTGCAATTTCTTTGGCTGATGTTGCGGCTGCATCAACTTTCTGGTTGGAGAATTTAGCGCAACAAGATAATTATATTACAAGGTAATTATATTATGCACTTATTTACTTTATAGCTATAAGGTTGTTTTTATGTCTGCTTACATTTGATGTAAGAAATTGTATGCAGTTATGTCAATGTGTTTTATGTAATGTATTTAATGTAATTCATATTAATGGTACCATATAAAGAAGCATAGAATATTATATCATGTGATCTAAGATTTTGGGTGCTGTGACTAATAAAGTTGTTATATTAAGCTGTCTTTCTCACAAGCAAATTCTTTCATAAATAATAGTTATTATTATTATTAATATAAATATTATATTCCAAAATTAATCATTAATCCTCAATAATTGGCGACCGCTCCGGTATTAGAACTTGTCGTGTCCATTAAGGTATAAGATCCGGCATGTATGTTTTATACATATGATGAGGCTATTAGATGTTTTGGGCTGTGTCAGTCATCACCAATAACAGAATCATTGTATATTCTGCTTATTGTTCTAATAGTAAGTTATATCTTTTTGGAACGATTACTTCTATTCAAAGAATCCTCACAGATTAAATTTAGTTATAATATTTATTTTAATACAATATTTGGGTTTAAATATACATTTATATATGTAATAGTCACACATTTGTGTGGAATACAATTCTAGTCATTTTACTTGTAAGAAACATGTTGCTTTGATATAGAAATATCTAGTCCCATACTATAGAAATATTGTATTGTGGCCCCTCTAATTAAAACAATAAGCCAGAATTTATATAGTTATATCATGCATGGTCATGTACTGTAAGTATATACTTCTTGATTAATTAGTATTGAATTGTTAATTTTTCCAATGAGCCACAGGAAGCTATGTAAATAAATAGTTAAAATCTTGTGGACATAGATAAATTCACCTTGACATAAAACAATTACTATTGCATTAATATATACGCCTAAAGTATTGTATATTATGTGATTTGCTGTTTTGAAACAAATAAATAATTGTGTCTGTGAGAAATTCAGTATAATTTGTAACAACGTCTAGCTTTGTCAAGGGAAAAAAAACCTAGCAAAATAGAATATTAGATGATGGAAAGCATTTAAAACCTACCCCATGCTAACAAAATCACAATATAGTTCTTTGTTTAAAAAGTGTTTGATTAGAGTAACCCTTACGACTAGTGAACATAAGGGAGTGGATCTACACTGAAAAGTAAAATTTCCCAAATAATATTTTAAAACATATAAGTATACTAGAAGAACCTGTAAGTGCCGGCCAACTTACTACCGAGGATATACAAACATAAAGAAAAAAGGAATTAATTAATTTTATTTTAAGTTTTTTTACTCAAGATGGCTACATTATCTGCTTTGGAAAGCTTTGTAGCTACATACATCACAAGCCATAAAATTAATGATTATGCTTGTGATGTTTATGACAAAGAGAATCCCTGGAAATATGTCCAGGATGTATTTGAAAGAGAGATTAATATCTCACAAAAGTCCAAAAAGACAAAAGGAAAAACAGTTGCAAGTATCTTTGCAGCATGCTTGGCAATGAATGCCAAAATAGAAACATTGAAAAAGTTCCAAAAATATAATAAACAAAAAAAAAAAAGAGATTGACAAATTAGAAATTCAAGTGCAATCTCTAATATCCCTCAATTGTGAAATTAACAAATCCAAACAGTCCCCAAGCTATGAAAGAAGTATCTTGGATACTTGCTTGGGCAGAATCCAGCTCTTGTCTAATCTCTGCGGTGCATATCCGAGGTGTAGACAATTGGGAGGCGGATTATCTCAGCCGCAAGACTTTACATCCAGGGGAGTGGTCTCTCCATCCAGATGTGTTTTCTCAGATTGTTCAGATGTGGGGTCTTCCAGCGATAGATCTCATGGCCTCTCATCTAAACAAGAAACTTCCCAGATTCCTGTCCAGGTCCAGTGATGTTCAGGCGGAAGCAGTGGATGCGCTGACACTTCCTTGGTGTTATCATCCTGCTTACATTTTCCCGCCTCTAGTTCTCCTTCCAAGAGTGATCTCCAAAATCATCATGGAACAATCGTTTGTGTTACTGGTGGCTCCAGCATGGCCACACAGGTTTTGGTATTCGGATCTGGTTCGGATGTCCAGTTGCCAGCCTTGGCCACTTCCGTTAAGGCCGGACCTACTGTCTCAAGGTTCGTTTTTCCATCAGGATCTCAAATCATTAAATTTGAAGGTATGGAAATTGAACGCTTGAACGGTTTCTCTGACTCAGTGATTAATACTATGTTACAAGCTCGTAAATCTGTCTCTAGAAAGATTTATTATAGAGTTTGGAAGACTTACATTTCATGGTGTTCTGCTCATAAATTCTCTTGGCATTCTTTTAGAATTCCTAGAATGTTACGGTTTCTTCAGGATGGTTTGGATAAGGGTTTGTCTGCAAGTTCCTTGAAGGGACAAATCTCTGCTCTTTCTGTTTTATTTCACAGAAAGATTGCTATATTTCCTGATATTCACTGTTTTGTACAGGCTTTAGTTTGTATTAAGCCTGTCATTAAATCAATTTTTCCTCCTTGGAGTCTTAATTTGGTTCTGAAGGCTTTACAGGCTCCTCCATTTGAGCCTATGCATTCTTTGAACATTAAACTACTTTCTTGGAAAGTGTTGTTCCTTTTGGCTATCTCTTCTGCTAGAAGAGTTTCTGAGCTATCTGCTCTTTCTTGTGAGTCTCCTTTTCTGATTTTTCATCAGGATAAGGCAGTTTTGTGGACTTCTTTTCAATTTTTACCTAAGGTTGTGAATTCTAACAACATTAATAGAGAAATTGTTGTCCCTTCCTTGTGTCCTAATCCTAAGAATTCTTTAGAAAGATCCTTACATCATTCTTTGGATGTGTTAAGAGTTTTGAAATATTATGTGGAAGCTACTAAAGATTTCAGGAATTTCAAAGAATTACAGCTCATTCTACTAGATCAGTCTCCACTTCGTGGGCCTTTAAGAATGAAGCTTCAGTTGATCAGATTTGCAAAGCGGCAACTTGGTCCTCTTTGCATACATTTACTAAATTCTACCGTTTTGATGTATTTGCTTCTTCAGAAGAAGTTTTTGGTAGAAAAGTTCTTCAGGCAGCTGTTTCAGTTTAATTCTTCTGCTTTTGATTTAAGTTTTTTTCTTTCATTTATGAGAATAAACTTATTTTTTTGGGTTGTGGATTAATTTTTTCAGCGGAAAATGGCTGTTTGTATTTTTATCCCTCCCTCTCTAGTGACTTTTGCGTGGAGTTCCACATCTTGGGTATTGCTATCCCATACGTCACTAGCTCATGGACTCTTGCCAATTACATGAAAGAAAACAATTTATGTATGAACTTACCTGATAAATTCATTTATTTTATATTGGCAAGAGTCCATGAGGCCCACCCTTTTTATGGTGGTTATGATTTTTTTGTATAAAGCACAATTATTTCCAAATTTCTTTGTTGATGCTTTCTACTCCTTTCTTTATAACCCCACTGCTTGGCTATTCGTTAAACTGAATTGCGGGTGTGGTGAGGGGTGTATTTATAGGCATTTTGAGGTTTGGGAAACTTTGCCCCTCTTGGTAGGATTGTATATCCCATACGTCACTAGCTCATGGACTCTTGCCAATATGAAAGAAATTAATATATCAGATAAGTTCTTACATAAATTATGTTTTTCCTCTTATGCTTTTCCTGCAACATTGGAAAGGCAGACAACACATCTGAAACTGCAGAAGACATGAGAGAAGCGATGTCTTTTAAAGTAACTCCAGCGGGAGCTAGAGAGGAAGCGCAGGGCACTGCACGTGAGGGCGGTACAATTTGGAACGCTTGAGGAGAAAGCTGCAGCATATATTGGACATTAGATTCCTGAACAGAATCCTCCTTAGAAAATTACTAAACTGAGAAAAAAGAATACACTTTTTAAGCACTCCCAGGTCAAATGTAAACAATGTTGGTATGACTGAGTCACAAATGTAATCCAAGGATGAAGATGGGGAGACAAGAAATTGACTTGAGATAAAATATAACTTTTATTGGGGTCAAGAATAAAATAGGAAAAAATTTTAAAGTTAAAAACACACTTAAGCACAGACTGTAGTTTACTAAACTTAGCGTGGCAATATCTTAATCTACAATAGTACCCGCAGGCAATACTGCTATTTGAGGGTATCACCAAAATTAACTACCTACCTATGGGCCAAGTATCAATTTGTTGCTTACAACATTAACTTAGAAGTTAAAATTAAATTGGACCACTATGTGGCAGGTGCAGGCTTAGTGAGTGAGAGAGTGGCGTAAATGGATAATCACTAATATTAGAAAGCGTGCAGTTGAAAAGTCTCAAACAGTAAGTCAGATCTGTATATGAAGTAAATACTACCCAACTACAATTAATAATTAGGATAACCAAGTGAGATTAAGGAATCTTGACCAAGAGTACCTGGGTGTGTTTATTGTCACTGGTAATAATGAAAAACGCTAAAGTACCATATCAAATTTACTAGGAGTAGAGTTGGCGCAGTAAATGAGTGTTGTTAGTAATACTTCTCGTCAATCTATGTATGCCTCAGGAGAAATATGATGGGGTTCGGTATGTGATGCTCTAATAATCTTGTTTATCCACTCGAGTGAATCAAATTCCCCAAATAATTCACCCGACAATCTAAACACCAGTTATGGTTGTAGTAAGAAGTAATCTATAGTTCAGTTACTTAGGTAATAATACTGCATTGGTCAGTAGCGTTTCATTGGATTATGGTAATCTTAGCTTTTATCCATGCGTCTCTAGTTGCTAATAGATTGTACCGGTAGTGGTTTAATATTTAAAAGCAACAAGTTATGCACCTGTTTTGGGTGGCTTTATACAGATTGCTTGTTATAAATAGGCACTTGTGATTACACATGTATATTAAGTTAAATAATACCACCAAGATTTAGTATTTTAAATAGCAGTGTTGTGAGTTGTCTGTGTCCACATTTCGTTGTATATCAGCGAATAAATCATGTATTCCAATTATGTACTGTCACAAGCGCACTGTATGATATCCATAAAATATCTGAATGTATTGAGTGTTGCAACTGTCTGATCAAGCTGAATAACGGGCTTATAGAACAGTGTATACAATATTGAAAATCTCTGATTAAGCAGCAATACTGACGAGCAAACATGTGTTTATACTAGCAGCTTAGAGTGACAAATCAGTGCAGTAGGTACTTGTCAAAGGATTTTCGGTATCGGTGTCTCCACTTTATTATGTGAAAGCGGACTGCTGATAGTTACCGATTGTGTACTCTCACCAACGCAATGTTTAATGTATACAGATTAAACTGGCAGTGGCGTCACTAGGGGGGGGCGGGCCGCACCCGGGTGACACCCTCCAGGGGGTGACACCAAAAAAAAAATGTTTTTATTTTTTTATTTTATTTTATTGAAATTCAAAGAAATACAATGTTGAGATGCATAGATTTTTTTTTTATTAGAGGGGCTGGCATTTGTGAACATTGGTGGGACTGGGGAAGTTGTAGACACACAATTTTTTTGCCCCTTGAGCCAGTGCTGCAATTTCAACAAATAGTTTTCCCGGCTGTTTTTGCTTGTTTGGACTTTGCTTCTCCCCTGCCCAATTTCGCTATGAATGTTGTGGGCATGCCGTGGGGCTTGCAAAGTTGCACTGCTAGCCTAAACCTGCCTGCCTATCTGTGCTCACTGCTCAGTGACATGTGGAGCAGTGGAGTCACTCACTGCTGTGCTGTCTCTCTAAACGGGAACTGGCAAATCATGAGGGGATGCCTGGCACCTGACCGCATGACTGTTTGACACTGTCTTTAAAGTGAAGGAGCCACATATGATGCCCACCAGACCATTACGGTTACGGTACACTAAGTGCACACTGAACAGGTAGGAGGGCGGGCGGGGGTCTGGGGGTGGGCAGAGTGCAGAGGTGATTGGCCATAAGAAGCGGTAGGCACGCGGCCCGGGGCTGTGCACTGACAGGCTTGGAACAGAGTCAGAGAGCAGAATTTTCATAGTTTGCGCCTAAACCTTTTCTTTAGTGATTTATTTTTAGAGTGCTCTGTTTATCTTTCATTTGATGCTCTGCTGAGCCAGGGAGCAGCTCTAGGCATGAGCTTTATAATTAATGCAGTGCAGTTTACATATTTTGTAAGTGTGTGTGTCTGAGTTTTTGTGTGTGTGTGTGTCTCAGTGTTTTTGTGTGTGTGTGTCTGAGTGTTTTTGTGTGTGTGTCTGAGTGTGTTTCAGAGTGTTTGTGTGTGCATCTGAGTATGTTTTTAAGTGTGTCTGAGTGTTTGTATGTGTGTGTGTCTGTGTTTTTGTGTGTGTCTGCTTTCTGGTGGGGGGTGAAACCATAACTTACCGCACCGGGTGACACCAACCCTAGTGACGCCACTGTAAACTGGATATATTCGCTGTTGCAATCGCAACTCTATACTTAAGTTTGGTAGAAGGCTGGATACATTAGTATGTCAAATATTGATAGTATCCAGGTGTGCAACGTCCCAGACACACGTGTATATATTTATACTAGCTACTTGAGATGAAAAATAAGTGCGGTAAATTTGCTTAATCAAGTGCCAAAGCATTTTGGGTGTCTGTGTCTACGTTCTGTTGTGTACCAGCGGGCAGAAAATGGTTATCTGCTATGTACTGTCACAAATGCACTATTTAATATCGATCACTAAATAATGATTTCTAATTTCTGCGTTATTGTGTATATTCATGCGCTGATTATTGTATAGCTAAGACCCGTACACAACCATGTTTGTTCACACTAAATTTTTAAAGTTAGGTTTGATAAATATTCTGATCCGTACACGCTTATAGAAGAGACATTCATTCATCCGCTCTCATTCACTCTGTTAATCAGGGTTAAATGTATACTACCAATCGCTTTTCAAATGCCAACCGTAATATAATTCTATGTCATTAATAAATATTTATGAGGCATAGACTAGTGCAATAGTTGACTACAGTAAATTGTTCAGAAGCTTAAGGCTTTCTAAAAACACAGGAGCTCCTAGGACTCCTCACAATTGCCCTAACTATCAATATTTGACATACTAATGTATCCAGCCTTCTACCAAACTTAAGTATAGAGTTGCGATTGCAACAGCGAATATATCCAGTTTAATCTGTATACATTAAACATTGCGCTGGTGAGAGTACACAATCGGTAACTATCAGCTGTCCGCTTTCACATAATAAAGTGGAGACACCGATACCGAAAATCCTTTGACAAGTACCTGCTGCACTGATTTGTCACTCTAAGTTGCTAGTATAAACATGTTTGTTCTTCAGTATTGCTGCTTAATCAGAGATTATCAATATTGTATACACTGTTCTATAAGCCCGTTATTCAGCTTGATCAGACAGTTGCAAGTGCAACACTCACTACATTCAGATATTTTATGGATATCATACAATGCGCTTGTGACAGTACATAATTGGAATACATGATTTATTCGCTGATATACAACGAAATGTGGACACAGACAACTCACAACACTGCTATTTAAAATACTAAATCTTGGTGGTATTATTTAACTTAAAGGGCCACTGTAAGTAAATATTTTCTATGCCTGTTACTAACTAACTACCCCAAATACGCTTTTTATCAATAGCATTTCATTAACTTATCTCTACCGTATATCAGAAATCTTGTCTGCAAATTTAATTGTTTTCCAAACCCACTCCGTGGGTATCCTTTGCTCTGTACCAATCCGCTTACAATACCTAGGTTTCAAAATGGCGCTTTAAACACAAAGTTATTGGTTTAAGTATTTTGAACACGCAGTGCTGAAAATAGTGGGCAGGATAACGTGACATCAACGGCGAATAAAAGATATAACTTTTAGAACGTTATGAAACTTCGTTTTGGAGAAAATATAGGTCAGTAGGTTTTAATTAATGTTTATTAACTTTAATATGTTAGTTGTTTATCTTAAAAATTATAACAGAAAGTAATCCTTTAATATACATGTGTAATCACAAGTGCCTATTTATAACAAGCAATCTGTATAAAGCCACCCAAACCAGGTGCATAACTTGTTGCTTTTAAATATTAAACCACTACTGGTACAACTATTAGCAACTAGAGACGCATGGATAAAAGCTAAGATTACCATAATCCAATGAGACGCTACTGACCAATGCAGTATCATTACCTAAGTAACTGAACTATAGATTACTTCTTACTACAACCATAACTGGTATTTAGATTGTCGGGTGAATTATTTGGGGAATTTGATTGCATTCAGCATCACTCGAGTGGATAAACAAGATTATTAGAGCATCAGATACCGAACCCCATCATATTTCTCCTGAGGCATACATAGATTGACGAGAAGTATTACTAACAACACTAGTTTACTGCGCCAACTCTACTCCTAGTAAATTTTATATGGTACTTTAGCATTTTCTAATTATTACCAGTGACAATAAACACACCCAGGTACTCTTGGTCAAGATTCCTTAATCTCCCTTGGTTATCCTAATTATTAATTGTAGTTGGGTAGTATTTACTTCATATACAGATCTGACTTACTGTTTGAGACTTTTCAACTGCACGCTTTTTAATATTAGTGATTATCCATTTATGCCACTCTCTCTCTCGCTAAGCCTGCACCTGCCACATAGTGGTCCAATTTAATTTTAACTTCTAAGTTAATGTTGTAAGCAACAAATTGATACTTGACCCATAGGTAGGTAGTTAATTTTGGTGATACCCTCAAATAGCAGTATTGCCTGCGGGTACTATTGTAGATTAAGATATTGCCACGATAAGTTTAGTAAACTAGTCTGTGCTTAAGTGTGTTTTTAACTTTAAATTTTTTTCCTATTTTATTCTTGACCCCAATAAAAGTTATATTTTATCTCAAGTCAATTTCTTGTCTCCCCATCTTCATCCTTGGATTACATTTGTGACTCAGTCATACCAACATTGTTTACATTTGACCTGGGAGTGCTTAAAAAGTGTATTCTTTTTTTCTCAGTTTAGTAATCAAGTTTATACACATAGCACCCACATTAAGCCATACCAGTTGGCTATATAAATAAAAGGCAGGTTCTTTTACACACAAGTAGTGCCATTGGTAACCCCTCCAACTCCTTAGAAAATGTTGGCTCAGAAAAAAGTCTATCCCTGTAGCTTAAAGTTCTCTCAATACATGAGGAACAGAAAGGGATTGGTGGTTCCACATTGGCATCAAAACATAAAGAGCAAGTGACACTTTGCAAGGCCTCTTGGTCCATTCTAACTCACAATTAAACAATTTGACATAAAAGGATTACATTTTCTTGATAAAATTCAAAGACATAAAAAAAGTTACTGTCCCTTTAAATACTTTTTTTTTACTCCGTTTAAGAAAACTGTGTAGATATGCTTAACACACTAAACTTTGTGTAGATATTCTTAATACGCTAAAATAACCGTGCAAACACCTCTACAGCTTTGCAAAACTTTGCTGAGGTGCCTACCTCCTCTGAGCAGGAGCCGTTTCTTCACGCAACTTGGATCTCAGTCGTTACAGTCGGTCTCCGGTGCAATAACAAGCATCTATTATTACAGATGCGTAGTATGACAAGAAAAAACGTCCAACTTCCTACAATGGAGCAGAGTGAATGGAAAAGGGTGTGCAATCACTTGCTGCTTCCTGAAGTACCTCCCATCGTGGGCGTGCCAATAAGGAATCTCCCGGCCGGCTATTTAAGTTATAAAACCGCTGGGAGATGTGAAACCACTGCTCATATTAAAACCAACCCCAGTGCCTGCATCTAAGCTGCCCATAGTGTCCCCTATGCTCCTAGGAGAATCTATGTCTTTGTTTTACAATGAGGTCCCCATTTTAATAAAGTGCCCAACCTTTTTCTGAGTCTCTTATCCCCCAGAAATAAAGCCAGCACTTACCTCATTCTGCCTGAGAGCAAGGCAGTTCCCAGGTTCAAGAGGTCCTCTCCCTCACATGGACCTGTGAATAAAATAAAGTTCTGAGTAAAAATCCCTCAGGTTTTCAGGGTTAGGGCAGCATCAATATATGGGAGGCGCAGTGAGAATTATGTCCCACAAGTTCCCATTGCTCTAAACCCACCAATGCTCTACTGAAGAGACTGATATGGACTACGGCTACACCCCAGGACAAAGCAGCACAATCTTGTACTACTTTAAAAATAAACTCTTGATTGAAGAATCTTTTCTAACACATTTTACCACATCCTTGCACTTAACGTAGGCAAAGAGAATGTCTAGGTTGGGAGGGAAGGGAGGTGATATTTAACAGCTTTGCTGTGGTGCTCTTTGCCGCCTCCTGCTGGACAGGAGAGGTATTTCCCAATAGTAATTAGATGATCCATGAACTCATCGTGTCATTAAAAAGAAAAGGAAAGTCTGCCCCCCACTTGATCCAATACCGGACCGGGGGCAGATGCTTCATACAGATTTAGGCTCAGATCAAGGCATCTTTGCTTGTTTCCCCTTATTCCAAGGCTGGCTGGCTGGCTGGCTCCCCAGGAGGACTTGGACTGCTCCGGCTTGGAGGAGGAAGAGTGGGACTTTTGTCCTTTGAAGTTATGAAAGGAACGAAAATTTGAATTTTGGCGACCCTTTGGTCTATTCTTGTCCTGAGGTAGGAAATACCCCTTTCCACCTGTAATCTCAGAAATGATCTCCGCCAGACCAGGACCAAAAAGAGTCTTACCTTTATAAGGTAAAGACAGGAGCTTGGACTTGGAAGTAACATTAGCTGACCAAGATTTTAGCCAAAGGGCTGGGCTCTGCGAGCTAGAACCGCAAAGCTAGACATCTTGGCTCCCAGTCTAATGACATCAGAGATAAAGGAATTGGCCAGTTTAAGAGCCTTGATCCTATCTTGGATCTCCTCTAAAGAAGTTTCTTCTAAAATCAACTCAGATAAAGCATTACATTAATAAGATGCTGCGCTTGAAACCATAGCAATACTAGCAGTAGGTTGTCATTGTAATTACTGATGTATATACATTCTCTTTTAATAAGCCTCAAGCTTCTTATCCATGGGTCCTTAAAAGAACAGCTATCCTCTATAGGAATCGTGGTTCTTTTGGCTAGAGTAGAAATAGTTCCTTCCACCTTAGGCACAGTGCGCCATGAATCCTGAATGGAGTCAGCAACAGGAAACATCTTTTTTAAACCGGGTGAAGGGGAAACGGAATCCCTGGTTTATCCCATTCCTGCGTTATAATTTCCGACAAAGTCTGGAACAGGAAATACTTCCACAGAAGGAACATCATAGTATTTATTAAGTTTACTAGATTTCTTAAGATCGACAGCGACAGAAGGGTCGGAGCTGTCCAAAGTAGCCAGTACCTCCTTTAGAAGTAAACAAAGGTGTTCAAGCTTAAATCTGAAATTAACTTCTTTAGAATCAGGCAAAGGATTTATACTGTCAATCTGAAATCTCACCCTCAGAAGCTACTGAGGTATCCTGTTTATCAGACTTAAGGGAGAGGTCAACCATCACAGAAGATGGGACAGATACCATACCAGCAGTAAAATGATGCGATTTCCTCTTGTGCTTACCCAGGAGGCCGAGAGGAACCGCAGGGCACTGTATGCGAAACCATTGAAGCTTGGGACGTTCGAGGAGAAAGCTGTGGCATATACTGAATAGCGTTATCCTTAAAGAGAGACAATAGGTTTAGAAGGCAGTAATTTACCTTTAAATTTTAGGGTCTTAGCTAAACATGAGGAACAAAATTGCATGGGCCACTAAACACAAACATTTATCATGAGAAACAGACTCCTATTCAGTGTCCATAGCTGTATTAATACCCAAAAATTACTACCGTCACTTTAAGAAGGAAATTATTCCTTCAGAGCGCAAAAGCGCTAAGTATTCAAGATAATGAAAAATAAAGTATGCACCTCTACACCTCAGTCAGCCTAAGGTGCCCTACCTTAACCTTCCAAAGTTGCCCAAATGTAGAACTCTCCTGCAGATCGGTCAAACGAGCCGTCACAGAAGAAAGCTCACAGAAAATGACACCACTCCGATCAGTATCTCAAGCGGAAGAGCGGGAAGTCATATGACCGGCAGAAAGAGATAATGCACAACAGCTTTAAAGTGTGCGTCTCTAACATTAAAGTCTCAGAGGTAAAAGAAAAAAAAACAGGATGTAAATGTTATTGAAAACATCTGAAAATCCCCAAATAAGAAGCCATAACATCTGAAATCGTTAGGCTAACAAAATAAAAGATATCCTCCAGCCTCAGAGGTACCATCCCATAAACAGTCAGGGAAGACATTAACCCCTTAGTCTCCTCACATACAATTAGTTTCAGCAAACTAGCCGAAAACTTTAATTATGCTTACCTGATAATTTTCTTTTCTTCTGATGGGAAGAGTCCACAGCTGCATTCATTACTTTTGGGAATTCAGAACCTGGCCACAAGGAGGAGGCAAAGACACCCCAATCAAAGGCTTAAATACCTCCCCCAGCCATTCTGTGGAGGGAACAAGGAACAGTAGAAGAAATATCAGGGTGAAAAAGGTGCCAGAAGAACAAAGAAAAACGGCCACCCCATAGATAACACGCGGGCGGGGAGCTGTGGACTCTTCCCATCAGAAGAAAAGAAAATGACCAGGTAAGCATAATTTAAGTTTTTCTTCTTAAAGGGACACTCAGGTCAAATTCAATTTTCATGATTCAAATACAGTATGTCATTTTATACAACTTTTCAATTAACTTCCATTAAAAAAAATGTGCACAGTCTTTTATATTTACACTTTCTGAGTCACCAGCTCCTACTGAGCATGTGCAAGAATTCACAGACTATACGTATATGCATTTGTAATTGGCTGATTGCTATCACATGGTACAGGGGGAGTGGAAATATACATAACTTTGAAATGTGTTAGAAAAAAAACTACTACTCATTTAAAATTCAGAGTAAATGCTATTGTATTGTCTTGTTATCTTGCATTTGTTGATTATGCACATCTACTGTGTTTACTGGTCCTTTAACCGGGAAGAGTCCACAGCTGCATGCATTACTTTTGGGAAAACAATACCCAAGCTATAGAGGACACTGAATGCAAACAAAGGCGGGTATAGAAGACGGCCCCTTCGAAGGGCACAACAACCTGAAATTACCCAACACCCAATAAAAAAAACTATTACTAAATAAACAAGGGGTAAAAAATCGAAAGGACCAGGTAACTGCCCATCAGTTAACAACCTGCGAAGCCGTGCTAGAGACCACTCAGAATCCCTAGAGTCCACTGAGCACAAGACTTCCGTGGAGCCAAGCCTTGCGGCACCCACTAAACGTACCCCCAACCAGAGAGGTAACTTCACACCCATGAAAGAGTGATCACGAGGAAGAACAAAGGTCCACCCTCAGATCCATGAAACAGCACCATATAACTTACAGTGCTCCAAGGAAACCACAAGCTCCCCACTGTACCATAGACTAGCCGACACAACCGCTAAACTAGTCAAACAGAGGAAGGTTAATTGTCCTCTATGAGATAACACAGAGCAAGAACTCGTGAGGTTCAGTCTCAAGGCAGCAAAGCTGACCCTAAACCATCGTGGAACACCATCCCACAGAAAAAAAATGCCGAAAAATATCGGCAACAACTCCAGTCCAGGAAGAATCCAGACCCTAGAAGAGTGTCCAACACCAGCAGCAAATGCAATCAATGGAGGGATGGACACCGAGAACCCCCCACCAAAGGTAGAACAGGATTCAACTGAAAGTACATGGTCAAGGCTCAACAGAGCAGACAGATCCCCGTCCACCCCACCGAGGCAACGGACCCAGCCCAGAAGGCTGGCAACGACAGAAGACAGAGAATACAAAACCAGACCTCAGGAAGAGAAGAGAGGGGTCTAAGAAAACAAAACTCATGGGAGAACGACTCTGACCATTACTTAAATCTGGCATGCTACCACAAAGCCATGACAAAAAAAACTTTGTGCTCGGGTACCAGAACCCATACACAGCTCCATTCCCTAAAGAAGGAACACTCCTAAAAAGGAAGATAGGACACTGAACTACACCGTCCTAGTAACAGAATCCAGCTCCATTACCTTGTGCACGCAAGGAAGGGAAGAACCCCTCGGAAACGAGCAGATAAGGACCATTGGGGCCTCAACGGATACTGTGATACTTCCAAAACCTCCCCAAAGGAGGGCAAACGCAAAGGAACCACATCCCCAGCCAAAGGCATGGAGAAGAGGATGTAGAGAATTGGTAAAAAAAACCGTACCATTGATAAGAGGCCATTTGGCCATTACTGCCAGCTCAGTTGATACAAACAACCACAAACCCACAGCAAGGTGCTATAGCTGCTCCTGGCGACAATTGTAGTATCCCTACTGAGAGACAGGAAAACTGTCAGGCAATTACCAAATCTCCCATTAGGGACAAAAATGACCCCCCCCCCCCGAAGGGAAAAGCGGATGTTCCCCCCTAAAGGTTTAAACTGAACCGCCCAGGACCGAATCCAGAATACGGACCCCGAAATCTCAGGCAAGAGACATGGCAATAAGCTAGACCCCCAGAAACCGGGACCAACCGAATGATCTAACCCCCTGAGGAACCATCAAGCTGCCTCAGACAGAGGAGCGGACACTGGGCAGTGCATCCAACATCCCAATGTCCTTGGACATTGGACACTTGTAATAGACTCAGACCAAAGAGCCTAGAAGACATATTAACAGGCCTAAGAAGATGGCAACCAGCACCCTGAGGTGGATCTGAACTTAAGACCCTCTGCTTGCAAGCCCAAAGAGCTAGATCTCCTAGAGGGTCGAAGGGCAACACCCCAGAGTCAAAAGACCACAGGGATTACAAGGGACAGGCTCCAAACAAGCCTTTAGTTGAGAAGACAACACAATCTCCAAAGATCATTACAGAATCAGCCTCCCGGATATCCCTGTCCCATCCAAGGAATAACAATGGGAGCCTCACAACTCCTGGCAGACAAGCTGACCAGGGGAAATGCCAGGAAAAAACGGGAGTAACCCAAACCCCTGCGCTCCCATATATGAGAGCGAGCAAGATACTGAACAGGAAGGAGGACATGCCCAAACTTCCAGACACAGATGACCCGCCAAGAAGGGAAAAAAGCAGCCCCAGCAACCTACAAGATACTGCGACTAGGCCCCAAGAACAGACGTCCAGAAGATACCAAAAAGGAAAACAAAAATCACCATCTAATCTGGTACCCCAGATGTCCGGAGGTCATCAAAACCATAAGGGAATGGAGATCTTTGGTTCCGAGGCCAAAAGGACCTCCAGAACCCACGATGAAGCCTTCACAGGATCTGAGCCCGGACCCCTCAACATTAGGACAAAGTGAACATCCAGCACCCAACAGAATAGCTGTTACCATGTGGGTGACATGAACCATAAGGAACAGTAGCTAGCGTCCGACCAGTACCCGCCTGGTAGCAGAACAATCCGGAACTGTACAAAGAAAAAATTGAAGCCCAGCAGGGATCGATAACAAACATAACTATGTCTTTATAGTAATGCGCAACTTCCGAGGAAGTGCCCACGTGACCACAAAATCGCAAGTATCAGTTCCAGAGAAGAAATGTTTCCAAAACGGAAAATTATAACAGACAGATTAAAACAAATCAAACACATCCTATCCGGATCAAATAAAATTAAGGCAGCACCCATGGGTGAATGCCCAAGGAGAATGGGCACGTTAACAGGACCAGCCGATCAGAGGCCCCATTCTCCCAAGCTCAGAGCTGGAACAGATACTTAAAGAAAAGGAAAAACGGAGGCGTCAAGGAGATTGGTTTCATCCCCATACGTCTAACCCAGTTTGCCATCCGGCACAGAAAACCGAGGATCCCTCCGCACACAAGGACTGGGATCCTCCAGCACCGCCAAAACATGCCTTAGTAGGACACAAAGACGTGCCAGTCTTTAATGGAAGGCAAAATTATCCCCCACCGGATTGATGGATGACCCCAGGCCCTGGGGGTGGGCCCCTGAAGCCTCAGAGGCCATCGCTTCCCCAGAAGGCCGAACTGAATCAGGCGATCTCACGCTCAATGGTCCCTGGTAAACAGAACACGAACAGTATCTTAAAAATACTTCACTTGTGAGATATAAATTTGCCAGCACCATAGATATGGCCATGCGGAACCGTGCTGTAACCTCTGGAGGAAACAAGCCGCCTTCCGCAGGAGTAACGGCCATAGGGACACCTGCTTGCATAGCAAAATAAGGTCCTGGGGCACGCTCCTCACAGGACATGGAATCCTCGGGGGCGGATGGCTCAACACACTCTAAGCTCCCTGATTCGGGGGAAGAGAGTACTCTAGAACGGCAATCGGAACATAAGTGATGGGCATGGATGACCCGGGCAATTTCATACTCTTCGCAAGACGTATACTCCGAATCTGAGATATCCATCTCTAAAAAAAATCAGAATCCTTCATAACCTGGAGATTGCAATTATGGTCAAACACTAAACGGCACCCTACACCCTCAATAGCTGGGGCACTCACCACCTCCTGTGAACCAGGCAACTAACGAACAGACTCTCTCCGTCGCCACTCGGTCAGAATACGGAAATGGAAATATAACGTGACCACAACCGGTCACGAGGTGCACAGTGTACGCCAAAGAAGGCACGCTATTCTAATAGGACCACGCAAACTGATAAAGCAGTTATGTTCCGAATAGCCATGAGCACAAGCATCACTACACATTAGCAGAAGGAATCACATGACAAACATGATTAAAGTCCCCCCTGTTTAATAACCCCCCTCAGGAGATATTAACCCTTGATTCCATAAGATAAAGGAGTCCCACTGGGACACTGACTTCTTTCGTTAACATTTTATTCACATTTCAAAATAAAATTTAACTATTTTACCGGAATCTACGCCATGAAACAGGAACACGGCCCTTCAAGTGTGACAAATAGTAGCCTCGCTTCTGACATGAACTTGCGTGAATAAAGGCAGGCAGCAAAACTCGTCAACGCTGATTGCCTAGGAGCTGTTAATATGAGACTCTCCCTGCATCTCCAGCCTCTAACCTTCATCCATGCTCTCACTGAGAGGCTGACAGGATTACTTAAAACTCCAGTCCCATTTCGAAGAGTACTACCCTCCATAAAAGACCATCTTCAATCTTCTGACACTTCTCTGCCAACCTCCTGTGATGAAAGGCAAAGAATGACTGGGGGATGAGGGAAGTGGGGAAGGTATTTAAGCCTTTGGTTGGGGTGGCTTTGCCTCCTCCTGGTGGCCAGGTTCTGAATTCCCAAAAGGGAATTATGTCCCAAGAGAATCATTGCAGAGATAATCTTTCCAAGTGCAAGTCTCCAGAACCTAGAAGACAAAAACACTTACCTGCAAATCCAGCTGTCGGGCAGAAAGACAGATCACAAGGTGTGAAAGGACACATACTCCTATCAGAGACCTGTAGAAAAGGAAAGAACAGAGTAACCAACTCTGGCTTTCTATAGCAGGGGTAGCAGTAAAGTTAGAAGTAAAGCAAAGACCACTACGCCGCCTTCTAACTGCTAAAAGCCACCACTACTCTTACTAAAGAGATTGATGTGGACACTAAACTAACTAAACCCCAATCCTTGCTTGCAGGGAAAAATACCCATAAAAGGATTAAATATCTTCAGACACCAACTTTGCACGCCCTCCATTAACAGAGGAAAAAATAACTGGGGGTTATGGGTAAGGGAAGTGACACTTAACAGCTCTGCTTGGGTGCTCTTTGCCGTCTCCTGCTGGCCAGGAGTGAATATCCCACTAGTAATTGGAATAACGTTGTGGACTCTCCACGTCATAGGAAAGAAATTAAATTAGTAATTTATAAATCGTTCATATTTCATAAAAATTGTGTAAAATTCCTGTAATCTTCAGCAAAAACATAAATTATGCTTACCTGATAATTTAATTTCCGTGTGTATGAGGAGAATCCACAGCATCATTCCTGTTGGGAAATACTGAACCTGGCCACCAGGAGGAGGCAAAGACATCCCAGCCAAAGGCTTAAATACTCCCCCCTACTTCCCTCATATCCCAGTCATTCTGCCAAGGGAACAAGGAACAGTAGGAGAAATATCAGGGTATAAATGGTGCCAGAAGAGAAAACATAATTTTGGTAAGCCCATCTATACAGGCGGGGGCCGTGGACTCTCCTCATACAGAAGGAAATTAAATCATCAGGTAAGCATAATTTATATTTTCCTTCTTAATAAGAAGAGTCCACGGCATCATTCCTTGCTGTTGGGAAAACTATACCCAAGCTCTAGAGGACACTGAATAATAATGGAAGGGGTAAAAGAGGCGGACCCTAATCTGAGGGCACCACAGCCTGCATAACCTTTCTCCCAAAAGCAGTTTCCGCCGAAGAAAAAAACTTCAAACTTGTAAAATTTAGAAAAAGTATGTAAGGACCAGGTAGCCGTCATACAAATCTGATCCATAGAGGCCTCGTTCTTAAAGACCCAAGAGGAAGCCACCACTCTAGTGGAATGAGACTTAATCCTCTGAGGAAGTCCCGCTGACTCATAAGTTAAGCGTATAACACTCCTCAACCAAAAAGATAAGGAAGTCGAAGAAGCCTTCAGACCCTTACGCTTCCCAGAGTAGATAACAAACAAGGAAAAAGTTTGTCTAAAATCATTAGTAGCTTGAAGATAAAACTTCAAAGCTCGAACCACATCCAAATTATGAAGTAAACGTTCCTTCGAAGAAGGATTAGGACACAAGGAATGAACCACAATCTCCTGATTGATGTTGCGATCAGACACAACCTTAGGAAGAAAACCCAAGCAGGTACGTAGGACAGCCTTATCAGTGTGGTACACCAGATAAGGAGGCTCACATTACAAGAGCTATTTCAGAAAATCTGCGTGCCGACGCAATAGCCAGTAGAAAATGAACCTTACAGGACAACAATTTGATGTCAACCGAATGCATAGGCTTAAATAGAGCCCGTTACAAAACCTTAATAACAAGATTCAAACTCCAAGGTGGAGCATTAGATCTATACACAGGTCTGATCCTAATCAGAGCCTTAATGAAAGATTGCACGTCAGGGAGCTCTGCAAGCCTCTTATGCAGCAAAACAGATAGGGCCAAAATCTGTCCCCTCAGGGAACTGGCAGAAAGACCCTTCTCCAGACCCTCCTGGAGAAAAGAAAGTATCCTGGCAGCCTTAACCTTATGCCAGGCTAAACCACGTTCTTCACACCAGAATAAGTAAGCTCTCCACACCTTATGATAAATGCGACTAGTAACAGGCTTACAAGCCTGAATGAGAGTATCAATAATCCTCTCAGAGAAACCTCTCTTGGCTAGGCATAAGCGTTCAATCTCCACGCAGTCAGCCTCAGAGAATCTAGATTTTGAGTAACAAAAGGACCCTGTTCCAGCAGATCCCTGCGACAAGGTAACTTCCACGGAGGAGATGAGGACATACCCACCAGGTCCGCAAACCACATCCTTTGGGCCACGATGGAACATTCAGTATCACCGATGCCTGCTCCTGCTTGATGCAGGTCCCTACACGAGGAAAAAGTGCTAACGGCAGGAAAATGTAAAACAGATTGATTGTCCAAGGCACTGCTAATGCATCTATTAGCTCCGCTTGAGGTTCCCTGGACCGCGAACCATATCTGGAAAGCTTGAAATTGAAACCTCTCCCTGGCGTTCCTTATTTGTTGCATATCTCCGCAAACACCTTCGGGATGGAGAGACCATTCCCCCGGATGAAAGGATTGTCTGTTAAGGAAATCCGCTTTCCAGTTGTCCACACCCGGAATGTGGATCGCTGACAGTGAGCAGTTGTGGGCCTCCAACCACTCCAGAATCCAAGATATTTCCCTCATTGCTAGAGAGCTTCTCGTTCTCCCTGATGCTTGATGTAAGCCACCAAGGTTATGTTGTCTGATTGGAATCTGATAAACTGGGACGAACCCAGAAGAGACCAAGCCTTCAGAGCATTGAAGATTGCCCAAAGTTCCAGAATGTTAAATCGGTAGGAAGGATTCCTCTCGAGTCCACAGGCCCTGTGCCTTCCTGGCACCCCAAACAGCTCCCCATCCTGATAGACTTGCGTCCGTAGTCACAATCTCCCAGGATGGTCTCAAGAAGGATGTCCCTTGGGACAGGTGATCTGGACAGAGCCACCAGGAGAGCGATTCTCTTGACTGGTTGTCCAGAGAAACCCGTTGAGACAGATCCAAATGATCGCCGTTCCACTCTCTCAGCATGCACAGCTGTAGTGGTCTGAGATGGAATCTGGCAAAAGGAATGACGTCCATGCTGGACACCATGAGACCAATCACCTCCATACACCGAGTTACAGAGGGCCTTAAGGAGATCTGGAGGGCAAGACAAGCGGAAGTTAGCTTGTAACGTCTCTGGTCTGTAAGGAATATCCTCATGGTATGGAGTCTATTATAGTACCCAGGAATTCCACCCTGGTACTGGGAATAAGAGAACTATTTTCTAAATTTATCTTCCACTCATGAGATCGAAGAACAAACAGAAGAGATTTCGAATTGTCTTCTGCCAGACAAGATGGTGCTTGAACCAGAATATTGTCCAAGTATGGAGCTGCTGCTATACCTCTGGTTTTGGCAACTGCAAGCAGAGCCCCTAGAACCTTCGTAAAAACTCTTGGAGCAGTGCAATAAACTGGAAGTGCTGATCCAGGAACGCAAACCTTAGGAACTTGAAGTGTTCCTTGTGGATTGGAACATGAAGGTAAGCATCCTTCAGATCTATAGCAGTCATGAACTAAGGGAAGGATGGTCCTTATCGTCTCCATCTTGAACGAGAGGACAGAATCGTGCAGAAAGTTCCCTCCTTCTTTGGGACCACAAAAAGGTTTGAATAGTATCCCAAACCTCTTTCTGTGAGAGGTACCGGGACAATGACACCTAGGGAGGATAGATCCCTCACGCACCCCAGAAAGGCTTCTCTCTTTTCTGGCCTGGAAGATAGGTTTGATAGGAGGAATCTGCCCCTGGGTGGTGGAGACTTGAAACCTATCTTCTATCCCTGAGCGATGATCTCCAGAACCCATGGGTCCTGCACGCCCCCAAACCAAGTGTCTGAAAAGAGCAACAGTCTGCCCCCTACGTGATCCAGAACCGGATTGGGGCTGCCCCTTCATGCTGACTGTCTCGCCGGGCTTCTTGCTCTGCTTGGATTTGTTCCAGGACTGTGCCGGCTTCCAAGTGCTCTTGGATTGCTCAGGCTTTGCAGAGGGGTGCTGACGTTGGGATTTATCAGAACAAAAATTAGGACCTTGTCCCTTAGGCTTGTTCCTCTTATCCTATGGTAAAAAGGCAACTTTGCCTCCAGTAACCATGGAGATAATAGAGTACATGCCTGGACCAAATAAAATCTTTCCCTTAAAGGGGAGGGAAAGAAGTCATGTCCTCAGACCAGGACTTCAGCCAGAGTGACCTACGGGCTTGAACAGAAAAACCTGAAGCCTTAGCATTCAGGCGAATAATTTGCATATTTGCATCACAAATAAAAAAAATTAGCAACCCTTAAGGCCTTAATTCTTTCCTGGATCACGTTGAGGGAACCCTCCACCTTGATCAACTCGGATAAGGAGTCGCACCAGTAGGTAGCTGCTCCAGCAACCGCTGCCGGTTGAAACAAATATCCTGTATGTTGAAACATCTTTCTTAACAGAGTTTCTATCTTCTTATCCAGGGGCTCTTTGAACAACTAACTAACCTCAAGCGGGATAGTAGTGTGTTTAGCAAGCGTGGAGATAGCGCCATCCACCTTGGGGATGGAACCCCACAACTCCAATTAAGAGTCCGGGACCGGGATCAATTTCTTAAAGGAAGACGAAGGGGAAAAGGAAGAACCAATCCTTTCCCATTGATTCTTAATAATGAACGCCATCTTTACAGGAACTGGGACTGTCCTCGTAGACCTTATCTAATTTAGGAATCAAAGGTTCCTCAGGCAATTTGGGCTCTGGAACCTCTAACGTAGCCAAAACTTCCTTAAACAGATAGCGTAAATGTTCGATCCTAAATCTAAAGTCTGGTTCCTCCGCAGCTGGAGGGTTTAGATGCAGCAGACTCTGACCCAGAAAGTGCACACTCTGAAGTATCAGAGGCGCCTTCATCATCGGATAATCACGTATCAGATAAATCCAACAAACTAGTTGACGACCCCTGGGAAGGATAGCAATATTTGACCTTTCGCTTGCGCTTAACAGGGCGAAGTAAAGCACTAAAGGCTGCAGACACCGCCGTTTGTAACTGCACAGTAAAGTCTGGCGGTAAAAGGCCACCCAGATTCAAAGAGTATTCCAGCCACCAAGTTTTCTTAAAAGACCTTTATTTCACATAGGGTCCCAAACAAACTGTTACGTTTCAAGCCACACCAGGCTCTTAATCATGTGTAATTAGATACACAGGTGTATGCCTTATATACCCTTACCTATTATTCTACATCCTGTGTTAGAATCCAACTGCACAACAGTGCCATCTTGTGGATGCAATAATTCAATGCAACTCCAAATTCAACACAGGAGGTGAATAAACACATAGATAAAATCACTTAAAAGGACATATACAACCAAGTACAAATTTAAAAAGAGGAACAATGCACAGCAAAATTATTATCAACTGATGTTATTTATGTTAATAGAGAAAAGGATTTTTATCTTAATACATTATCACAGATTCTATCAGAGAAAAAGACTCCAGTCAAAATCTTTGTTCATACCCTTTGGCTTCATGCATTCTAGTTTATATACCCAGAACATCTCTCTCATTTTTAATAGTCGTTCCCTATCTCCACCCCTTCTAGGCCTATCTACTTGTTCAATAATTTGAAACCTAAGTTGGCTGATATTATGACCCATAGAGAGGAAGTGAGAGGAAACTGGCGCCTCTTTATTCTTGCATCTAATATTAGATTTGAGTTCAGTTATCCTCTCCCTTACCTCCCTACAGGTCTCGCCAATATAAATTTGGCCACACGGACATTTAATAAGATAGATACAGTATGTAGCCCTGCATGTGAGATACTTATTTATTTTATATTTCTTCCCAGTAATGGGATGATGAAAAATGTCCCCCTTGATTATAGAGCTACAGTTGGAACAGTTCAGACATGGGTAGCAGCCATATCTCTTAGGCCCAATAGTTTTCTGGCTCTCTTGTTTACAGCTACCAATATCTGAATGTACCAACTCATCTTTAATACTTCTGTTTTTCTTATAAGCCACCATTAAATTTTCTTTAAATTCCAAGACTTCTGGATGGCAGTCTTTTATTATATGCCAATTTTTCTTCAAGATACCAGTAATTTTATTACTTAACCTATTAAATTGTGTGACAAAAATCATACGGTTTGACTTCGTTTTTTGTTTATTTATCTTATCTGAATTGTTCTCTTCCAGGATCGCATCTAATTGTTTAAGAGATCAAAGATGGAGGATAATTTCTATTTATAAATTTGTTCGCCATTTGTTACAATCTATATTTACATTGTTCTTGATCTGATACTATTCTTTTCACACAAGTAAATTGACTTTTAGGAATTGCCTGAAAAACATTTTCTGGATGGTAGCTCCCATATTTCAACAAGTTATTCCTGTCAGTACTCTTTGTGTAAAGATCAGTATATAGAAATCCCTCCTTATTATAAACAATAGTATCAAGATACTCAATCCTCACCTCATTCATATTCAGTGTAAACTTTAAACCTGTAACTGAATTATTAAGATCCTGTACAAATGACAGGAGGCTACCAACGTCGCCCCCCCACACGCCAAACACATATTCGATATATCTCCACCAGGAGGCGCCATAACGTTGAAAAGATAAATGAGAATATACAAAAAAGTAAAAGGCCACCTCCAGATGGAGGATTAGGAGTGCTACAGGAAGCTGCATGTGTATTAGGAGATGACTGTTGGGTGCACACCTCACGGGACGGAGACTCCTCAGAGGTGGATGGCTTAGTGGTATCAAACATATTAGCCTTTTTTGACATGATTACTTATCAAGGCATGTGGAACATAGTTGAGCGGGCGCGTATACCGCTGCCTCCTTCATAAGGAACTACTCTGAATCTTCTGACACTTCTCTGCCAACCTCCTGTGACGAAAGGCAAAGAATGACTGTGATATGAGGGAAGTAGGGGGAGTATTTAAGCCTTTGGCTCGGGTGTCTTTACTTCCTCCTGGTGGCCAGGTTCAGTATTTCCCAATAGTAAGGAATGATGGCGTGGACTCTCCTCATATTAAGAAGGAAATGGATTATCCAAAAGGGTTGCCTTAAATGAGAATAGTCTCACATGCTGGAACTATTCCAATAGAAAAAGGAATGTATATATTTATTGGATAAATAAAAATAAAGAAAAACAAAACATTTTTTATTTTTTTCTCCAAACTTTATTGGCACTGTAAGAACAGAACAAATTCTGTTCAGAACAAGGAATGGGAGAGTGAATAAAAAATAAAAAAAAAAGAAGAGAAACTTAATAGGGAACCAGCACAGGTTTAATTAGACAAGACCCTGAATGCTGGCTATGTTTGTGGTTAAATTTCCATCAACATAAATTACAGGGAGAGAAACAGAAAAAAAAAAAAAGTTATGCAGTTAACAAAACAAATTTAAAAAAAAAAGAATTCTTTGACTTTAATACTTTTTAAACTTTACATTTGTTGCAAAATAACCTCTTATTTATAATACAGTATATAAAGTTTTATTTATTTTCCAAAAGTAAGATTTGCCTATTCCTTTCTAGGATTTACTAATCTGTGCATAGCTAGAAAAAAACAGGCAAAATCATATAATTAGATTTTACAGGATAATATAATACTGGTAAATTAGGAGAAAGGGAGACAATGATAGCATGGAACTATATTTACCCATAGGGGAAGGGTGTGCATTCAATACTCCCCAGCAGTGAAGGTGTTACATACCAAAGGATCAATTTAAAACTTTACAGGCCCATCAGCCATAATGCAACAAAACATCTTAGACTGGAAAGTTATACATGCAGTGGAGATTGGTCACATAATACTTTTTTGTTCCTCTGAGAATTAAGGAAATGGAGGCAATAGGATATGATGACATATGTTAAGCTATAGAATCAAGTCAGAAAAAAATGGATAGGATTAAGTGCTAGATTGTACATCATACTGGAGATGTTCATCTTATTTTAGGTATAAACCAAATTGTTGTTTTCTTCTTCATAGGATTCCCACATTTAAACCGTGTGCAATACAATACACATTCTCAAAATCTTTATTTAGAGAGGACAGGAATATGGCACAATGTCTAAATTCTAGAACTATGTAACAAATAGAAAATATATTGAATACTAAATATCGGAAATACCAGCCCAATATACAATGTGATTAGAACCACTATATAAAACCTTAAACTGCTGGAGAGATCTAAAGACATTGCTGTGACCCCCTGTTGAACATGCCCTAAAAGGCAAGCTTAAATAGATTAAACAAATCTTTTTTAGAGTGTACATGGCAACACAAGATACAGAGTAGAGGCTTGTGATTGTACTGCATCAAACCCTGACTCATCCCAGTGGTGGTTCCAGCTGAGCCATGGAAAAGAAGGGCACTTGTATGGAATGGACACACGTAAAGGTTATACAGCTGTTACATGGACTCAAATTCATCTATACGTTGTTTGGTATTGCCTGAACGGATCTGGCGAAGAGTCTTGTATTTGTCTCTTCCTGCAAGCACATTCTCACGATGGAGAATATCATTTGCTGTCTTCTTGGTCTCATCTCTGGCATTTGCTAGCTCAGAGCTTAAAAGCTGAAAGAAAAATAGGCATTGGGTTAGGTAGGCTCCTTCAAAAAACAATTTTGATATTATAACAAACAGGTACATCACAGATTGTGCTGAACAGACATATTTTTCCATAAAATAGTAACTAAGGTAATTACCTGCAGATGTTTCTGTACCCTCTCATTTTTCTCAGCTTCTGTAGTACGATCTTCCTCACTGCGGTCCTTGATGGTTGGCTCTGCTCGCAGTTCTGCGCTTGCTTCTGCATTGTTCTCATCTTGTTCATCATCTTGTTCATTCTCAGCATTAATTGGCTCTTGCACATGAGTAGAAGTCATCACATGTTTCAGCTCTTCCTTGGTCTTTTCTAGATCAGCTGAAACTGTATGAGCCTGTAGGTAGAAAAGTTCTTAGTATTTTATTCTATCAAAATATTTACAAGTTTATATGCATCTACTAGCAAACCGTTTTTTCCACTTTTTTTACGTGTTAAAAATATACCTCTCTCTTCTAGTAAATGGTTAATTTAAGACTGAATGTATTGAGGTGCTAAATCTACACCTATAAACATTGCATATTTCCCTACACTTAAGGCGGACACATTTATTGGAATTTATGACAAGCCAGCTTTCTTTGTCAATTGTTATAGCTCACACTAAGGATTACTATTTATGGTGAATGGTTATTCCAGTTTAAATAATGAAATTGGATTCTATATAAAATGGCATTCATAAAGTATTGGTCTTTCTCTAAGACAAAACTAATATGTAAAGGTAAAAACATTTTGGTGTGTAACAAATACAGTTAAATTAATAAAAAAAAACTGCGCCAAAATATAATAATTTTACAGAGGTCTTTCCCAGTATAAAAACAAAGCAAGCTCTTTGACATATAACACCACCATTTGCTTTTGATGCAAC